>NW_026777610.1:0-182674 GCF_028023285.1 Balaenoptera ricei
TAAGTCACACAGAAAAAGACACTTATCATAAGCTATCACTTATAGAGGGAATGTAAAAACCGCTACACTTGAACTGAATTACAAAACAGAACAGAGTCACACGTTTACAAAACACACTATGGCTGCTTAACGGGAAAGGTGTGGTGGGGTGATGCATAAAAGAAGGGTTTCAAATGAGCTCAGATACCGTTCCATAAACCCAATATGTAATAGAAAGACCTACTCCTTGCTCAGTGAACTGGACTCAACACCCCCTATTCACCGCACAAGAATATATCTGACTATTAAGAATCTTAAAACCTATCTATTGATATCTCTCTGGAAGTGAGTCAAGTGGCTGTAAAGCGGCAGAAACACAGCCGTGAAAAGCAGCTAAACCCCATTATAAAAATAAATTACTTTTAAAAACCCGTGAAACAAAGACAGTGAAAGAGAGAGAAATTCTTACAAAATTCGTTCAGGGGCTGTGATGCAACCTGGATTGACCATATCTAGACCCACAGCTGGAGGAGACATAAGGGTGGACATTCTCGGGGCTGAGAGGTTTGGTGAGGTTGGGGGAGCAAACGCAGAGCCTTTAAAGTAATACTACCTGTTACCCATCCCATGGGTCCCAAATCTCCAGGTTCACGGGCATCTTCCTACCTCGAAAACATGCATGAGAAACCCAGAAGGTGGTACACCGTGTGATCGGGAAAGGTTTCTAAAACGCACCTCATTTCTCATCTCCTTGTGCTCGGGTTCACCATTCCAGCCGCTTTACTAGCAATCTCCCTCCTTGGAGAATCAGCACCTTTAACCTCCCGTTCCCTACAGCTTGCAATTTGTCCTGAGGATGAACGGGAAGAGGGGGAGCCAATGAGAGACTAGCTCTAGGTGTTGGGACAGGCACAGGTCACTATATTTTCCCATCAGGAAGAAGAATTAACCACAGGCTCAGCCTGCCGCCTGGAAGCAGAATAGGGCCTGAGGCAATCCTGCGCTTTTGTGGCCAGCTCCCAAAAAAGCGAGTTGAAAAATGGAGCTCAGGGGCACTGCAATTCACAAACCTGCAGAGTTATAAATGATAACTCTCATCCACAAATATATTGAGGGAAGGCAACGAAGAGGATCTGAAAGCAAGGCAGAATTGCAGGAAACAGATTTCAGGAGGTCGATTCGAATCGCCTTTAAAGCACATGAAAAGCAGCAAAACGTCGACAATGATGCCCTTGGCCAAAAAGGGCGTATGCGTTTTTTCCTGAATATATTCAGGAAAAAACGCATACGCCCTTTTTGGCCAACCAAGCAACCTGGAAAGGCAAATCAGCGCTACAAAGAAGTCTCGCTTCCCATCGGTCAAAAGGGCCATGCGGAAAAAAGTGTCAAAACCAGAAATGCAGAATAGGCCATGGAGAAATGGGAGCCTTGCTACACTGATGGGCGGGATGTAAATTGCCAACAGCCACTCTGGAGAAGTGTACGGTGTGTCCTGAAACATCGAAAAAACACAGCTTAGAGCGCATAGGGCACTTCCACTCATGGGCATATAAATTGGGAAAACTAAAAATCAGCAAGACACAGGCACCCCAAAGTTTAGGGCTGCTCTGTGGACAAGAACCTCCACTTCATGACACCTTAAATATCCCAGGAAAGAGAAAAATGGATAAAGAAGTGGTGGTCCTTATGTACAATGGAATATCACTCAGCCATGAAATCAATGTCATAAGGCTAGTAGCAGCATGATGAGTGGCTTTAGCTACGACGATTCTAAGTGAAATAAGTCACACAGAAAAAGACACTTATCATAAGCTATCACTTATAGAGGGAATGTAAAAACCGCTACACTTGAACTGAATTACAAAACAGAACAGAGTCACAGGTTTACAAAACCGAACAGAGTCACAAGTTTACAAAACACACTATGGCTGCTTAACGGGAAAGGTGGGGTGGGGTGATGCATAAAACAAGGGTTTCAAATGAGCTCAGATACCGTTCCATAAACCCAATATGTAATAGAAAGACCTACTCCTTGCTCAGTGAACTGGACTCAACACCCCCTATTCACCGCACAAGAATATATCTGACTAGTAAGAATCTTAAAACCTATGTATTGATATCTCTCTGGAAGTGAGTCAAGTGGGTGTAAAGCGGCAGAAACACAGCCGTGAAAAACAGCTAAACCCCATTATAAAAATAAATTCCTTTTAAAAACCCGTGAAACAAAGACAGTGAAAGAGAGAGAAATTCTTACAAAATTCGTTCAGGGGCTGTGATGCAACCTGGATTGACCATATCTAGCCCCACAGCTGGAGGAGACATAAGGGTGGACATTCTCGGGGCTGAGAGGTTTGGTGAGGTTGGGGGAGCAAACGCAGAGCCTTTAAAGTAATACTGCCTGTTACCCATCCCATGGGTCCCAAATCTCCAGGTTCAAGGGCATCTTCCTACCTCGAAAACATGCATGAGAAACCCAGAAGGTGGTACACCGTGTGATCGGGAAAGGTTTCTAAAACGCACCTCATTTCTCATCTCCTTGTGCTCGGGTTCGCCATTCCAGCCGCTTTACTAGCAATCTCCCTCCTTGGAGAATCAGCACCTTTAACCTCCCGTTCCGTACAGCTTGCAATTTGTCCTGAGGATGAACGGGAAGAGGGGGAGCCAATGAGAGACTAGCTCTAGGTGTTGGGACAGGCACAGGTCACTCTATTTTCCCATCAGGAAGAAGAATTAACCACAGGCTCAGCCTGCCGCCCGGAAGCAGAATAGGGCCTGAGGCAATCCTGCGCTTTTGTGGCCAGCTCCCAAAAAAGCGAGTTGAAAAATGGAGCTCAGGGGCACTGCAATTCACAAACCTGCAGAGTTATAAATGATAACTCTCGTCCACAAATATATTGAGCGAAGGCAACGAAGAGGATCTGAAAGCAAGGCAGAATTGCAGGAAACAGATTTCAGGAGGTCGATTCGAATCGCCTTTAAAGCACATGAAAAGCAGCAAAACGTCGACAATGATGCCCTTGGCCAAAAAGGGCGTATGCGTTTTTTCCTGAATATATTCAAGAAAAAACGCATACGCCCTTTTTGGCCAACCAAGCAACCTGGAAAGGCAAATCAGCGCTACAAAGAAGTCTCGCTTCCCATCAGTCAAAAGGGCCATGCGGAAAAAAGTGTCAAAACCAGAAATGCAGAACAGGCCATGGAAAAATGGTAGCCTTGCTATGCTGATGGGCGGGATGTAAATTGCCAACAGCCACTCTGGAGAAGTGTACGGTGTGTCCTGAAACATCGAAAAAACACAGCTTAGAGCGCATAGGGCACTTCCACTCATGGGCGTATAAATTGGGAAAACTAAAAATCAGCAAGACACAGGCACCCCAAAGTTTGGGGCTGCTCTGTTGACAAGAACCTCCACTTCGTGACACCTTAAATATCCCAGGAAAGAGAAAAATGGATAAAGAAGTGGTGGTCCTTATGTACAATGGAATATCACTCAGCCATGAAATCAATGTCATAAGGCTAGTAGCAGCATGATGAGTGGCTTTAGCTACGACGATTCTAAGTGAAATAAGTCACACAGAAAAAGACACTTATCATAAGCTATCACTTATAGAGGGAATGTAAAAACCGCTACACTTGAACTGAATTACAAAACAGAACAGAGTCACACGTTTAGAAAACACACTATGGCTGCTTAACGGGAAAGGTGGGGTGGGGTGATGCATAAAACAAGGGTTTCAAATGAGCTCAGATACCGTTCCATAAACCCAATATGTAATAGAAAGACCTACTCCTTGCTCAGTGAACTGGACTCAACACCCCCTATTCACCGCACAAGAATATATCTGACTAGTAAGAATGTTAAAACCTATGTATTGATATCTCTCTGGAAGTGAGTCAAGTGGCTGTAAAGCCGCATAAACACAGCCGTGAAAAACAGCTAAACCCCATTATAAAAATAAATTACTTTTAAAATCCCGTGAAACAAAGACAGTGAAAGAGAGAGAATTTCTTACAAAATTCGTTCAGGGGCTGTGATGCAACCTGGATTGACCATATCTAGACCCACAGCTGGATGAGACATAAGGGTGGACACTCTCGGGGCTGAGAGGTTTGGTGAGGTTGGGGGAGCAAACGCAGAGCCTTTAAAGTAATACTGCCTGTTACCCATCCCATGGGTCCCAAATCTCCAGGTTCAAGGGCATCTTCCTACCTCGAAAACATGCATGAGAAACCCAGAAGGTGGTACACCGTGTGATCGGGAAAGGTTTCTAAAACGCACCTCATTTCTCATCTCCTTGTGCTCGGGTTCGCCATTCCAGCCGCTTTACTAGCAATCTCCCTCCTTGGAGAATCAGCACCTTTAACCTCCCGTTCCGTACAGCTTGCAATTTGTCCTGAGGATGAACGGGAAGAGGGGGAGCCAATGAGAGACTAGCTCTAGGTGTTGGGACAGGCACAGGTCACTCTATTTTCCCATCAGGAAGAAGAATTAACCACAGGCTCAGCCTGCCGCCCAGAAGGAGAACAGGGCCTGAGGCAATCCTGCGCTTTTGCGGCCACCTCCCAAAAAAGCGAGTTGAAAAATGGAGCTCAGGGGCACTGCAATTCACAAACCTGCAGAGTTATAAATGATAACTCTCGTCCACAAATATATTGAGGGAAGGCAACGAAGAGGATCTGAAAGCAAGGCAGAATTGCAGGAAACAGATTTCAGGAGGTCGATTCGAATCGCCTTTAAAGCACATGAAAAGCAGCAAAACGTCGACAATGATGCCCTTGGCCAAAAAGGGCGTATGCGTTTTTTCCTGAATATATTCAGGAAAAAACGCATACGCCCTTTTTGGCCAACCAAGCAACCTGGAAAGGCAAATCAGCGCTACAAAGAAGTCTCGCTTCCCATCGGTCAAAAGGAACATGCGGAAAAAAGTGTCAAAACCAGAAATGCAGAATAGGCCATGGAGAAATGGGAGCCTTGCTACGCTGAAGGGCGGGATGTAAATTGCCAATAGCCACTCTGGAGAAGTGTACGGTGTGTCCTGAAACATTGAAAAAACACAGCTTAGAGCGCATAGGGCACTTCCACTCATGGGCGTATAAATTGGGAAAACTAAAAATCAGCAAGACACAGGCACCCGAAAGTTTAGGGCTGCTCTGTTGACAAGAACCTCCACTTCATGACACCTTAAATATCCCAGGAAAGAGAAAAATGGATAAAGAAGTGGTGGTCCTTATGTACAATGGAATATCACTCAGCCATGAAATCAATGTCATAAGGCTAGTAGCAGCATGATGAGTGGCTTTAGCTACGACGATTCTAAGTGAAATAAGTCACACAGAAAAAGACACTTATCATAAGCTATCACTTATAGAGGGAATGTAAAAACCGCTACACTTGAACTGAATTACAAAACAGAACAGAGTCACACGTTTAGAAGACACACTATGGCTGCTTAACGGGAAAGGTGGGGTGGGGTGATGCATAAAACAAGGGTTTCAAATGAGCTCAGATACCGTTCC
Source organism: Balaenoptera ricei (assembly GCF_028023285.1). Classification (NCBI taxonomy): domain Eukaryota; kingdom Metazoa; phylum Chordata; class Mammalia; order Artiodactyla; family Balaenopteridae; genus Balaenoptera; species Balaenoptera ricei. The sequence goes on from NW_026777610.1 coordinate 5,497, forward strand.
ATAAACCCAATATGTAATAGAAAGACCTACTCCTTGCTCAGTGAACTGGACTCAACACCCCCTATTCACCGCACAAGAATATATCTGACTATTAAGAATCTTAAAACCTATGTATTGATATCTCTCTGGAAGTGAGTCAAGTGGGTGTAAAGCGGCAGAAACACAGCCGTGAAAAGCAGCTAAACCCCATTATAAAAATAAATTCCTTTTAAAAACCCGTGAAACAAAGACAGTGAAAGAGAGAGAAATTCTTACAAAATTCGTTCAGGGGCTGTGATGCAACCTGGATTGACCATATCTAGACCCACAGCTGGAGGAGACATAAGGGTGGACACTCTCGGGGCTGAGAGGTTTGGTGAGGTTGGGGGAGCAAACGCAGAGCCTTTAAAGTAATACTGCCTGTTACCCATCCCATGGGTCCCAAATCTCCAGGTTCAAGGGCATCTTCCTACCTCGAAAACATGCATGAGAAACCCAGAAGGTGGTACACCGTGTGATCGGGAAAGGTTTCTAAAACGCACCTCATTTCTCATCTCCTTGTGCTCGGGTTCGCCATTCCAGCCGCTTTACTAGCAATCTCCCTCCTTGGAGAATCAGCACCTTTAACCTCCCGTTCCGTACAGCTTGCAATTTGTCCTGAGGATGAACGGGAAGAGGGGGAGCCAATGAGAGACTAGCTCTAGGTGTTGGGACAGGCACAGGTCACTCTATTTTCCCATCAGGAAGAAGAATTAACCACAGGCTCAGCCTGCCGCCCGGAAGCAGAATAGGGCCTGAGGCGATCCTGCGCTTTTGTGGCCAGCTCCCAGAAATGCGAGTTGAAAAATGGAGCTCAGGGGCACTGCAATTCACAAACCTGCAGAGTTATAAATGATAACTCTCGTCCACAAATATATTGAGGGAAGGCAACGAAGAGGATCTGAAAGCAAGGCAGAATTGCAGGAAACAGATTTCAGGAGGTCGATTCGAATCGCCTTTAAAGCACATGAAAAGCGGCAAAACGTCGACAATGATGCCCTTGGCCAAAAAGGGCGTATGCGTTTTTTCCTGAATATATTCAGTAAAAAACGCATACGCCCTTTTCGGCCAACCAAGCAACCTGGAAAGGCAAATCAGCGCTACAAAGAAGTCTCGCTTCCCATCGGTCAAAAGGGCCATGCGGAAAACAGTGTCAAAACCAGAAATGCAGAACAGGCCATGGAGAAATGGGAGCCTTGCTACGCTGATGGGCGGGATGTAAATTGCCAACAGCCACTCTGGAGAAGTGTACGGTGTGTCCTGAAACATCGAAAAAACACAGCTTAGAGCGCATAGGGCACTTCCACTCATGGGCGTATAAATTGGGAAAACTAAAAATCAGCAAGACACAGGCACCCCAAAGTTTGGGGCTGCTCTGTTGACAAGAACCTCCACTTCGTGACACCTTAAATATCCCAGGAAAGAGAAAAATGGATAAAGAAGTGGTGGTCCTTATGTACAATGGAATATCACTCAGCCATGAAATCAATGTCATAAGGCTAGTAGCAGCATGATGAGTGGCTTTAGCTACGACGATTCTAAGTGAAATAAGTCACACAGAAAAAGACACTTATCATAAGCTATCACTTATAGAGGGAATGTAAAAACCGCTACACTTGAACTGAATTACAAAACAGAACAGAGTCACACGTTTAGAAAACACACTATGGCTGCTTAACGGGAAAGGTGGGGTGGGGTGATGCATAAAACAAGGGTTTCAAATGAGCTCAGATACCGTTCCATAAACCCAATATGTAATAGAAAGACCTACTCCTTGCTCAGTGAACTGGACTCAACACCCCCTATTCACCGCACAAGAATATATCTGACTAGTAAGAATCTTAAAACCTATGTATTGATATCTCTCTGGAAGTGAGTCAAGTGGCTGTAAAGCCGCATAAACACAGCCGTGAAAAACAGCTAAACCCCATTATAAAAATAAATTAATTTTAAAAACCCGTGAAACAAAGACAGTGAAAGAGAGAGAATTTCTTACAAAATGCGTTCAGGGGCTGTGATGCAACCTGGATTGACCATATCTAGACCCACAGCTGGATGAGACATAAGGGTGGACACTCTCGGGGCTGAGAGGTTTGGTGAGGTTGGGGGAGCAAACGCAGAGCCTTTAAAGTAATACTGCCTGTTACCCATCCCATGGGTCCCAAATCTCCAGGTTCAAGGGCATCTTCCTACCTCGAAAACATGCATGAGAAACCCAGAAGGTGGTACACCGTGTGATCGGGAAAGGTTTCTAAAACGCACCTCATTTCTCATCTCCTTGTGCTCGGGTTCGCCATTCCAGCCGCTTTACTAGCAATCTCCCTCCTTGGAGAATCAGCACCTTTAACCTCCCGTTCCGTACAGCTTGCAATTTGTCCTGAGGATGAACGGGAAGAGGGGGAGCCAATGAGAGACTAGCTCTAGGTGTTGGGACAGGCACAGGTCACTCTATTTTCCCATCAGGAAGAAGAATTAACCACAGGCTCAGCCTGCCGCCCGGAAGCAGAATAGGGCCTGAGGCAATCCTGCGCTTTTGTGGCCAGCTCCCAAAAAAGCGAGTTGAAAAATGGAGCTCAGGGGCACTGCAATTCACAAACCTGCAGAGTTATAAATGATAACTCTCGTCCACAAATATATTGAGGGAAGGCAACGAAGAGGATCTGAAAGCAAGGCAGAATTGCAGGAAACAGATTTCAGGAGGTCGATTCGAATCGCCTTTAAAGCACATGAAAAGCAGCAAAACGTCGACAATGATGCCCTTGGCCAAAAAGGGCGTATGCGTTTTTTCCTGAATATATTCAGGAAAAAACGCATACGCCCTTTTTGGACAACCAAGCAACCTGGAAAGGCAAATCAGCGCTACAAAGAAGTCTCGCTTCCCATCGGTCAAAAGGGCCATGCGGAAAAAAGTGTCAAAACCAGAAATGCAGAATAGGCCATGGAGAAATGGGAGCCTTGCTACGCTGATGGGCGGGATGTAAATTGCCAACAGCCACTCTGGAGAAGTGTACGGTGTGTCCTGAAACATCGAAAAAACACAGCTTAGAGCGCATAGGGCACTTTCACTCATGGGCGTATAAATGGGAAAACTAAAAATCAGCAAGACACAGGCACCCGAAAGTTTAGGGCTGCTCTGTTGACAAGAACCTCCACTTCATGACACCTTAAATATCCCAGGAAAGAGAAAAATGGATAAAGAAGTGGTGGTCCTTATGTACAATGGAATATCACTCAGCCATGAAATCAATGTCATAAGGCTAGTAGCAGCATGATGAGTGGCTTTAGCTACGACGATTCTAAGTGAAATAAGTCACACAGAAAAAGACACTTATCATAAGCTATCACTTATAGAGGGAATGTAAAAACCGCTACACTTGAACTGAATTACAAAACAGAACAGAGTCACACGTTTAGAAGACACACTATGGCTGCTTAACGGGAAAGGTGGGGTGGGGTGATGCATAAAACAAGGGTTTCAAATGAGCTCAGATACCGTTCCATAAACCCAATATGTAATAGAAAGACCTACTCCTTGCTCAGTGAACTGGACTCAACACCCCCTATTCACCGCACAAGAATATATCTGACTATTAAGAATCTTAAAACCTATGTATTGATATCTCTCTGGAAGTGAGTCAAGTGGGTGTAAAGCGGCAGAAACACAGCCGTGAAAAGCAGCTAAACCCCATTATAAAAATAAATTCCTTTTAAAAACCCGTGAAACAAAGACAGTGAAAGAGAGAGAAATTCTTACAAAATTCGTTCAGGGGCTGTGATGCAACCTGGATTGACCATATCTAGACCCACAGCTGGAGGAGACATAAGGGTGGACACTCTCGGGGCTGAGAGGTTTGGTGAGGTTGGGGGAGCAAACGCAGAGCCTTTAAAGTAATACTGCCTGTTACCCATCCCATGGGTCCCAAATCTCCAGGTTCAAGGGCATCTTCCTACCTCGAAAACATGCATGAGAAACCCAGAAGGTGGTACACCGTGTGATCGGGAAAGGTTTCTAAAACGCACCTCATTTCTCATCTCCTTGTGCTCGGGTTCGCCATTCCAGCCGCTTTACTAGCAATCTCCCTCCTTGGAGAATCAGCACCTTTAACCTCCCGTTCCGTACAGCTTGCAATTTGTCCTGAGGATGAACGGGAAGAGGGGGAGCCAATGAGAGACTAGCTCTAGGTGTTGGGACAGGCACAGGTCACTCTATTTTCCCATCAGGAAGAAGAATTAACCACAGGCTCAGCCTGCCGCCCGGAAGCAGAATAGGGCCTGAGGCGATCCTGCGCTTTTGTGGCCAGCTCCCAGAAATGCGAGTTGAAAAATGGAGCTCAGGGGCACTGCAATTCACAAACCTGCAGAGTTATAAATGATAACTCTCGTCCACAAATATATTGAGGGAAGGCAACGAAGAGGATCTGAAAGCAAGGCAGAATTGCAGGAAACAGATTTCAGGAGGTCGATTCGAATCGCCTTTAAAGCACATGAAAAGCGGCAAAACGTCGACAATGATGCCCTTGGCCAAAAAGGGCGTATGCGTTTTTTCCTGAATATATTCAGGAAAAAACGCATACGCCCTTTTCGGCCAACCAAGCAACCTGGAAAGGCAAATCAGCGCTACAAAGAAGTCTCGCTTCCCATCGGTCAAAAGGGCCATGCGGAAAACAGTGTCAAAACCAGAAATGCAGAACAGGCCATGGAGAAATGGGAGCCTTGCTACGCTGATGGGCGGGATGTAAATTGCCAACAGCCACTCTGGAGAAGTGTACGGTGTGTCCTGAAACATCGAAAAAACACAGCTTAGAGCGCATAGGGCACTTCCACTCATGGGCGTATAAATTGGGAAAACTAAAAATCAGCAAGACACAGGCACCCCAAAGTTTGGGGCTGCTTTGTTGACAAGAACCTCCACTTCGTGACACCTTAAATATCCCAGGAAAGAGAAAAATGGATAAAGAAGTGGTGGTCCTTATGTACAATGGAATATCACTCAGCCATGAAATCAATGTCATAAGGCTAGTAGCAGCATGATGAGTGGCTTTAGCTTCGACGATTCTAAGTGAAATAAGTCACACAGAAAAACACACTTATTATAAGCTATCACTTATAGAGGGAATGTAAAAACCGCTACACTTGAACTGAATTACAAAACAGAACAGAGTAACACGTTTACAAAACACACTATGGCTGCTTAACGGGAAAGGTGGGGTGGGGTGATGCATAAAACAAGGGTTTCAAATGAGCTCAGATACCGTTTCATAAACCCAATATGTAATAGAAAGACCTACTCCTTGCTCAGTGAACTGGACTCAACACCCCCTATTCACCGCACAAGAATATATCTGACTATTAAGAATCTTAAAACCTATGTATTGATATCTCTCTGGAAGTGAGTCAAGTGGGTGTAAAGCGGCAGAAACACAGCCGTGAAAAGCAGCTAAACCCCATTATAAAAATAAATTCCTTTTAAAAACCCGTGAAACAAAGACAGTGAAAGAGAGAGAAATTCTTACAAAATTCGTTCAGGGGCTGTGATGCAACCTGGATTGACCATATCTAGACCCACAGCTGGAGGAGACATAAGGGTGGACATTCTCGGGGCTGAGAGGTTTGGTGAGGTTGGGGGAGCAAACGCAGAGCCTTTAAAGTAATACTGCCTGTTACCCATCCCATGGGTCCCAAATCTCCAGGTTCAAGGGCATCTTCCTACCTCGAAAACATGCATGAGAAACCCAGAAGGTGGTACACCGTGTGATCGGGAAAGGTTTCTAAAACGCACCTCATTTTTCATCTCCTTGTGCTCGGGTTCGCCATTCCAGCCGCTTTACTAGCAATCTCCCTCCTTGGAGAATCAGCACCTTTAACCTCCCGTTCCATACAGCTTGCAATTTGTCCTGAGGATGAACGGGAAGAGGGGGAGCCAATGAGAGACTAGCTCTAGGTGTTGGGACAGGCACAGGTCACTCTATTTTCCCATCAGGAAGAAGAATTAACCACAGGCTCAGCCTGCCGCCCGGAACCAGAATAGGGCCTGAGGCAATCCTGCGCTTTTGTGGCCAGCTCCCAAAAAAGCGAGTTGAAAAATGGAGCTCAGGGGCACTGCAATTCACAAACCTGCAGAGTTATAAATGATAACTCTCGTCCACAAATATATTGAGGGAAGGCAACGAAGAGGATCTGAAAGCAAGGCAGAATTGCAGGAAACAGATTTCAGGAGATCGATTCGAATCGCCTTTAAAGAACATGAAAAGCGGCAAAAAGTCGACAATGATGCCCTTGGCCAAAAAGGGCGTATGCGTTTTTTCCTGAATATATTCAGGAAAAAACGCATACGCCCTTTTCGGCCAACCAAGCAACCTGGAAAGGCAAATCAGCGCTACAAAGAAGTCTCGCTTCCCATCGGTCAAAAGGGCCATGCGGAAAAAACTGTCAAAACCAGAAATGCAGAACAGGCCATGGAGAAATGGGAGCCTTGCTACGCTGATGGGCGGGATGTAAATTGCCAACAGCCACTCTGGAGAAGTGTACGGTGTGTCCTGAAACATCAAAAAAACACAGCTTAGAGCGCATAGGGCACTTCCACTCATGGGCGTATAAATTGGGAAAACTAAAAATCAGCAAGACACAGGCACCCCAAAGTTTGGGGCTGCTCTGTTGACAAGAACCTCCACTTCGTGACACCTTAAATATCCCAGGAAAGAGAAAAATGGATAAAGAAGTGGTGGTCCTTATGTACAATGGAATATCACTCAGCCGTGAAATCAATGTCATAAGGCTAGTAGCAGCATGATGAGTGGCTTTAGCTTCGACGATTCTAAGTGAAATAAGTCACACAGAAAAAACACACTTATTATAAGCTATCACTTATAGAGGGAATGTAAAAACCGCTACACTTGAACTGAATTACAAAACAGAACAGAGTCACACGTTTACAAAACACACTATGGCTGCTTAACGGGAAAGGTGGGGTGGGGTGATGCATAAAACAAGGGTTTCAAATGAGCTCAGATACCGTTCCATAAACCCAATATGTAATAGAAAGACCTACTCCTTGCTCAGTGAACTGGACTCAACACCCCCTATTCACCGCACAAGAATATATCTGACTAGTAAGAATCTTAAAACCTATGTATTGATATCTCTCTGGAAGTGAGTCAAGTGGGTGTAAAGCGGCAGAAACACAGCCGTGAAAAGCAGCTAAACCCCATTATAAAAATAAATTCCTTTTAAAAACCCGTGAAACAAAGACAGTGAAAGAGAGAGAAATTCTTACAAAATTCGTTCAGGGGCTGTGATGCAACCTGGATTGACCATATCTAGACCCACAGCTGGAGGAGACATAAGGGTGGACACTCTCGGGGCTGAGAGGTTTGGTGAGGTTGGGGGAGCAAACGCAGAGCCTTTAAAGTAATACTGCCTGTTACCCATCCCATGGGTCCCAAATCTCCAGGTTCAAGGGCATCTTCCTACCTCGAAAACATGCATGAGAAACCCAGAAGGTGGTACACCGTGTGATCGGGAAAGGTTTCTAAAACGCACCTCATTTCTCATCTCCTTGTGCTCGGGTTTGCCATTCCAGCCGCTTTACTAGCAATCTCCCTCCTTGGAGAATCAGCACCTTTAACCTCCCGTTCCGTACAGCTTGCAATTTGTCCTGAGGATGAACGGGAAGAGGGGGAGCCAATGAGAGACTAGCTCTAGGTGTTGGGACAGGCACAGGTCACTCTATTTTCCCATCAGGAAGAAGAATTAACCACAGGCTCAGCCTGCCACCCGGAAGCAGAATAGGGCCTGAGGCGATCCGGCGCTTTTGTGGCCAGCTCCCAAAAAAGCGAGTTGAAAAATGGAGCTCAGGGGCACTGCAATTCACAAACCTGCAGAGTTATAAATGATAACTCTCGTCCACAAATATATTGAGGGAAGGCAACGAAGAGGATCTGAAAGCAAGGCAGAATTGCAGGAAACAGATTTCAGGAGGTAGATTCGAATCGCCTTTAAAGCACATGAAAAGCGGCAAAACGTCGACAATGATGCCCTTGGCCAAAAAGGGCGTATGCGTTTTTTCCTGAATATATTCAGGAAAAAACGCATACGCCCTTTTTGGCCAACCAAGCAACCTGGAAAGGCAAATCAGCGCTACAAAGAAGTCTCGCTTCCCATCGGTCAAAAGGGCCATGCGGAAAAAAGTGTCAAAACCAGAAATGCAGAATAGGCCATGGAGAAATGGGAGCCTTGCTACGCTGATGGGCGGGATGTAAATTGCCAACAGCCACTCTGGAGAAGTGTACGGTGTGTCCTGAAACATCGAAAAAACACAGCTTAGAGCGCATAGGGCACTTCCTCTCATGGGCGTATAAATTGGGAAAACTAAAAATCAGCAAGACACAGGCACCCCAAAGTTTGGGGCTGCTTTGTTGACAAGAACCTCCACTTCGTGACACCTTAAATATCCCAGGAAAGAGAAAAATGGATAAAGAAGTGGTGGTCCTTATGTACAATGGAATATCACTCAGCCATGAAATCAATGTCATAAGGCTAGTAGCAGCATGATGAGTGGCTTTAGCTTCGACGATTCTAAGTGAAATAAGTCACACAGAAAAACACACTTATTATAAGCTATCACTTATAGAGGGAATGTAAAAACCGCTACACTTGAACTGAATTACAAAACAGAACAGAGTAACACGTTTACAAAACACACTATGGCTGCTTAACGGGAAAGCTGGGGTGGGGTGATGCATAAAACAAGGGTTTCAAAGGAGCTCAGATACCGTTTCATAAACCCAATATGTAATAGAAAGACCTACTCCTTGCTCAGTGAACTGGACTCAACACCCCCTATTCACCGCACAAGAATATATCTGACTAGTAAGAATCTTAAAACCTATGTATTGATATCTCTCTGGAAGTGAGTCAAGTGGGTGTAAAGCGGCAGAAACACAGCCGTGAAAAGCAGCTAAACCCCATTATAAAAATAAATTCCTTTTAAAAACCCGTGAAACAAAGACAGTGAAAGAGAGAGAAATTCTTACAAAATTCGTTCAGGGGCTGTGATGCAACCTGGATTGACCATATCTAGACCCACAGCTGGAGGAGACATAAGGGTGGACATTCTCGGGGCTGAGAGGTTTGGTGAGGTTGGGGGAGCAAACGCAGAGCCTTTAAAGTAATACTGCCTGTTACCCATCCCATGGGTCCCAAATCTCCAGGTTCAAGGGCATCTTCCTACCTCGAAAACATGCATGAGAAACCCAGAAGGTGGTACACCGTGTGATCGGGAAAGGTTTCTAAAACGCACCTCATTTTTCATCTCCTTGTGTTCGGGTTCGCCATTCCAGCCGCTTTACTAGCAATCTCCCTCCTTGGAGAATCAGCACCTTTAACCTCCCGTTCCGTACAGCTTGCAATTTGTCCTGAGGATGAACGGGAAGAGGGGGAGCCAATGAGAGACTAGCTCTAGGTGTTGGGACAGGCACAGGTCACTCTATTTTCCCATCAGGAAGAAGAATTAACCACAGGCTCAGCCTGCCGCCCGGAAGCAGAATAGGGCCTGAGGCAATCCTGCGCTTTTGCGGCCAGCTCCCAAAAAAGCGAGTTGAAAAATGGAGCTCAGGGGCACTGCAATTCACAAACCTGCAGAGTTATAAATGATAACTCTCGTCCACAAATATATTGAGGGAAGGCAACGAAGAGGATCTGAAAGCAAGGCAGAATTGCAGGAAACAGATTTCAGGAGGTCGATTCGAATCGCCTTTAAAGCACATGAAAAGCGGCAAAACGTCGACAATGATGCCCTTGGCCAAAAAGGGCGTATGCGTTTTTTCCTGAATATATTCAGGAAAAAACGCATACGCCCTTTTTGGCCAACCAACCAACCTGGAAAGGCAAATCAGCGCTACAAAGAAGTCTCGCTTCCCATCGGTCAAAAGGGCCATGCGGAAAAAAGTGTCAAAACCAGAAATGCAGAACAGGCCATGGAGAAATGGGAGCCTTGCTACGCTGATGGGCGGGATGTAAATTGCCAACAGCCACTCTGGAGAAGTGTACGGTGTGTCCTGAAACATCTAAAAAACACAGCTTAGAGAGCATAGGGCACTTCCACTCATGGGGGTATACATTGGGAAAATGAAAAATCAGCAAGACACAAGCACCCCAAAGTTTGGGGCTGCTCTGTTGACAAGGACCTCCACTTCATTCCACCTTCAATATCCCAGGAAAGAGAAAAATGGATAAAGAAGTTGTGGTCCTTATGTACAATGGAATATCACTCAGCCATGAAATCAATGTCATAAGGCTAGTAGCAGCATGATGAGTGGATTTAGGTACGACGATTCTAAGTGAAATAAGTCACACAGAAAAGGACACTTCTCATAAGGTATCACTTATAGAGGGAATGAAAAAACCGTTACACTTGAACTGAATTACAAAACAGAACAGAGTCACACATGCAGAAAACACACTATGGCTGCTTAAAGGGAAAGGTGAGGTGGGGTGATACATAAAACAAGGGTTTCAAATTAGCTCAGATACCGTTCCATAAACCCAATATGTAATAGACAAGACCTACTCCTTGCTCAGAGAACTGGACTCAACACGCCCTATTCACCGCACAAGAATATATCTGACTAGTAATAATCTAAAAACCTATGTATTGATATCTCTCTATTAGTGTGTCAAGTGGGTGTAAAGCAGCATAAATACAGCAGTGAAAAGCAGCTAAACCCCATTATAAAAATAAATTGCTTCGAAAAACCCATGAAACAAAGACAGTGAAAGAGAGAGAAATTCTTACACAATGCGTTCAGGGGCTGTGATGCAAGCTGGATTGACCATATCTACACCCACAGCTGGATGAGACATAAGGGTGGACACTCTTGGGGCTGAGAGGTTTGGTGAGGTTGGGTGAGCAAACGCAGACCCTTTAAAGTAATACTGCGTGGTACCCATTGCATGGGTCCCAAATCTCCAGGTTCAAGGGCATCTTCCTACATTGAAAACATGCATGAGAAAACAAAAAGATGGTACACCATGTGATGGGGAAAGGTTTCTAAAACGCACCTCATTTCTCATCTCCTTGTGCTCGGGTTCGCCATTCCAGCCACTTTACTAGCAATCTCCCTACTTGGAGCATCAGCACCTTTAACCTCCTGTTCCGTACAGGTTGCAGTTTGTCCTGAGGATGAACGGGAACACTTGGAACCAATGAGAGACTAGCTCCTGGTGTAGGGACAGGCACAGGTCACTCTATTTTCCCATCAGGAAGAAGAATTAACCACAGGCTCAGCCTGCCCCCCGGAACCCGAACAGGGCCTGAAGACACCCTGCGCTTTTGCGGCCATCTCCCAAAAAGGCGAGTTGTAAAATGGAGCTTCAGGGCACTGCAATTCACAAACCTGCAGAGTTATAAATGATAACTCTCGTCCACAAATATATTGAGGGAAGGCAAAGAAGAGGATTTGAAATCAAGGCAGAATTGCAGGAAACAGATTTCAGGAGGTAGATTCGAATCGCCTTTAAAGCACATGAAAAGCGGCAAAACGTTGACAATGATGCCCTTGGCCAAAAAGGGCGTATGCGTTTTTTCCTGAATATATTCAGGAAAAAACGCATACGCCCTTTTTGGCCAACCAAGCAACCTGGAAAGGCAAATCAGCGCTAAAAAGAAGTCTCGCTACCCATTGGTCAAAATGGCCATGCTGAAAAAAGTGTCAAAACCAGAAATGCAGGAAAGGCCATGGAGAAATGGGAGCCGTGCTACACTGATGGGCGGGATGTAAATTGCCAACAGCCACTCTGGAGAAGTGTACGGTGAGTTCTGAAACGTCTAAAAAGCAAAGCTTAGAGAGCATAGGGCACTTCCACTCATGGGGATATACATTGGGAAAATTAAAAATCAGCAAGACACAAGCACCCCAAAGTTTAGGGCTGCTCTCTTGACAAGGACCTCCACTTCATTCCACCTTCAATATCCCAGGAAAGAGAAAAATGGATAAAGGAGTTGTGGTCCTTATATACAATGGAATATCACTCAGCCATGAAATCAATGTCATAAGGCTAGTAGCAGCATGATGAGTGGATTTAGGTACGACGATTCTAAGTGAAATAAGTCACACAGAAAAGGACACTTCTCATATTGTATCACTTATAGAGGGAATGTAAAAACCGTTACACTTGAACTGAATTACAAAACAGAACAGAGTCACACATGCAGAAAACACACTATGGCTGCTTAACGGGAAAGGTGAGGTGGGGTGATACATAAAACAAGGGTTTCAAATTAGCTCAGATACCGTTCCATAAACCCAATATGTAATAGACAAGACCTACTCCTTGCTCAGAGAACTGGACTCAACACGCCCTATTCACCGCACAAGAATATATCTGACTAGTAATAATCTTAAAACCTATGTATTGATATCTCTCTGTTAGTGTGTCAAGTGGGTGTAAAGCGGCATAAACACAGCAGTGAAAAGCAGCTAAACCCCATTATAAAAATAAATTACTTTGAAAAACCCATGAAACAAAGACAGTGAAAGAGAGCGAAATTCTTACACAATGCGTTCAGGGGCTGTGATGCAACCTGGATTGACCATATCTAGACCCACAGCTGGATGAGACATAAGGGTGGACACTCTTGGGGCTGAGAGGTTTGGTGAGGTTGGGTGAGCAAACGCAGACCCTTTAAAGTAATACTGCGTGGTACCCATCGCATGGGTCCCAAATCTCCAGGTTCAAGGGCATCTTCCTACATCGAAAACATGCATGAGAAACCCAGAAGATGGTACACCGTGTGATGGGGAAAGGTTTCTAAAACGCACCTCATTTCTCATCTCCTTGTGCTCGGGTTCGCCATTCCAGCCACTTTACTAGCAATCTCCCTACTTGGAGCATCAGCACCTTTAACCTCCTGTTCCGTACAGGTTGCAATTTGTCCTGAGGATGAACGGGAAGACTTGGAACCAATGAGAGACTAGCTCTTGGTGTAGGGACAGGCACAGGTCACTCTATTTTCCCATCAGGAAGAAGAATTAACCACAGGCTCAGCCTGCCCCCCGGAACCAGAACAGGGCCTGAAGCCATCCTGCGCTTTGGCGCCCAGCTCCCTAAAAAGCGAGTTGTAAAATGGAGCTTCAGGGCACTGCAATTCACAAACCTGCAGAGTTATAAATGATAACTCTCGTCCACAAATATATTGAGGGAAGGCAAAGAAGAGGATTTGAAATCAAGGCAGAATTGCAGGAAACATATTTCAGGAGGTAGATTCGAATCGCCTTTAAAGCACATGAAAAGCGGCAAAACGTTGACAATGATGCCCTTGGCCAAAAAGGGCGTATGCGTTTTTTCCTGAATATATTCAAGAAAAAACGCATACGCCCTTTTTGGCCAACCAAGCAACCTGGAAAGGCAAATCAGCGCTACAAAGAAGTCTCGCTTCCCATCGGTTAAAAGGGCCATGCTGAAAAAAGTGTCAAAACCAGAAATGCAGGACAGGCCATGGAGAAATGGGAGCCTTGCTACACTGATGGGCGGGATGTAAATTGCCAACAGCCACTCTGGAGAAGAGTACGGTGTGTCCTGAAACATCTAAAAAACACAGCTTAGAGAGCATAGGGCACTTCCACTCATGGGGGTATACATTGGGAAAATTAAAAATCAGCAAGACACAAGCACCCCAAAGTTTAGGGCTGCTCTCTTGACAAGGACCTCCACTTCATTCCACCTTCAATATCCCAGGAAAGAGAAAAATGGATAAAGGAGTTGTGGTCCTTATGTACAATGGAATATCACTCAGCCATGAAATCAATGTCATAAGGCTAGTAGCAGCATGATGAGTGGATTTAGGTACGACGATTCTAAGTGAAATAAGTCACACAGAAAAGGACACTTCTCATATTGTATCACTTATAGAGGGAATGTAAAAACCGTTACACTTGAACTGAATTACAAAACAGAACAGAGTCACACATGCAGAAAACACACTATGGCTGCTTAACGGGAAAGGTGAGGTGGGGTGATACATAAAACAAGGGTTTCAAATTAGCTCAGATACCGTTCCATAAACCCAATATGTAATAGACAAGACCTACTCCTTGCTCAGAGAACTGGACTCAACACGCCCTATTCACCGCACAAGAATATATCTGACTAGTAATAATCTTAAAACCTATGTATTGATATCTCTCTGTTAGTGTGTCAAGTGGGTGTAAAGCGGCATAAACACAGCAGTGAAAAGCAGCTAAACCCCATTATAAAAATAAGTTACTTTGAAAAACCCATGAAACAAAGACAGTGAAAGAGAGAGAAATTCTTACACAATGCGTTCAGGGGCTGTGATGCAACCTGGATTGACCATATCTAGACCCACAGCTGGATGAGACATAAGGGTGGACACTCTTGGGGCTGAGAGGTTTGGTGAGGTTGGGTGAGCAAACGCAGACCCTTTAAAGTAATACTGCGTGGTACCCATCGCATGGGTCCCAAATCTCCAGGTTCAAGGGCATCTTCCTACATCGAAAACATGCATGAGAAACCCAGAAGATGGTACACCGTGTGATGGGGAAAGGTTTCTAAAACGCACCTCATTTCTCATCTCCTTGTGCTCGGGTTCGCCATTCCAGCCACTTTACTAGCAATCTCCCTACTTGGAGCATCAGCACCTTTAACCTCCTGTTCCGTACAGGTTGCAATTTGTCCTGAGGATGAACGGGAAGACTTGGAACCAATGAGAGACTAGCTCTTGGTGTAGGGACAGGCACAGGTCACTCTATTTTCCCATCAGGAAGAAGAATTAACCACAGGCTCAGCCTGCCCCCCGGAACCAGAACAGGGCCTGAAGCCATCCTGCGCTTTGGCGCCCAGCTCCCTAAAAAGCGAGTTGTAAAATGGAGCTTCAGGGCACTGCAATTCACAAACCTGCAGAGTTATAAATGATAACTCTCGTCCACAAATATATTGAGGGAAGGCAAAGAAGAGGATTTGAAATCAAGGCAGAATTGCAGGAAACAGATTTCAGGAGGTAGATTCGAATCGCCTTTAAAGCACATGAAAAGCGGCAAAACGTTGACAATGATGCCCTTGGCCAAAAAGGGCGTATGCGTTTTTTCCTGAATATATTCAAGAAAAAACGCATACGCCCTTTTTGGCCAACCAAGCAACCTGGAAAGGCAAATCAGCGCTACAAAGAAGTCTCGCTTCCCATCGGTTAAAAGGGCCATGCTGAAAAAAGTGTCAAAACCAGAAATGCAGGACAGGCCATGGAGAAATGGGAGCCTTGCTACACTGATGGGCGGGATGTAAATTGCCAACAGCCACTCTGGAGAAGAGTACGGTGTGTCCTGAAACATCTAAAAAACACAGCTTAGAGAGCATAGGGCACTTCCACTCATGGGGGTATACATTGGGAAAATTAAAAATCAGCAAGACACAAGCACCCCAAAGTTTAGGGCTGCTCTCTTGACAAGGACCTCCACTTCATTCCACCTTCAATATCCCAGGAAAGAGAAAAATGGATAAAGGAGTTGTGGTCCTTATGTACAATGGAATATCACTCAGCCATGAAATCAATGTCATAAGGCTAGTAGCAGCATGATGAGTGGATTTAGGTACGACGATTCTAAGTGAAATAAGTCACACAGAAAAGGACACTTCTCATAAGGTATCACTGATAGAGGGAATGTAAAAACCGTTACACTTGAACTGAATTACAAAACAGAACGGAGTCACACATGCAGAAAACACACTATGGCTGCTTAACGGGAAAGGTGAGGTGGGGTGATACATAAAACAAGGGTTTCAAATTAGCTCAGATACCGTTCCATAAACCCAATATGTAATAGACAAGACCTACTCCTTGCTCAGAGAACTGGACTCAACACGCCCTATTCACCACACAAGAATATATCTGACTAGTAATAATCTTAAAACCTATGTATTGATATCTCTCTGTTAGTGTGTCAAGTGGGTGTAAAGCGGCATAAACACAGCAGTGAAAAGCAGCTAAACCCCATTATAAAAATAAGTTACTTTGAAAAACCCATGAAACAAAGACAGTGAAAGAGAGAGAAATTCTTACACAATGCGTTCAGGGGCTGTGATGCAACCTGGATTGACCATATCTAGACCCACAGCTGGATGAGACATAAGGGTGGACACTCTTGGGGCTGAGAGGTTTGGTGAGGTTGGGTGAGCAAACGCAGACCCTTTAAAGTAATACTGCGTGGTACCCATCGCATGGGTCCCAAATCTCCAGGTTCAAGGGCATCTTCCTACATCGAAAACATGCATGAGAAACCCAGAAGATGGTACACCGTGTGATGGGGAAAGGTTTCTAAAACGCACCTCATTTCTCATCTCCTTGTGCTCGGGTTCGCCATTCCAGCCACTTTACTAGCAATCTCCCTACTTGGAGCATCAGCACCTTTAACCTCCTGTTCCGTACAGGTTGCAATTTGTCCTGAGGATGAACGGGAAGACTTGGAACCAATGAGAGACTAGCTCTTGGTGTAGGGACAGGCACAGGTCACTCTATTTTCCCATCAGGAAGAAGAATTAACCACAGGCTCAGCCTGCCCCCCGGAACCAGAACAGGGCCTGAAGCCATCCTGCGCTTTGGCGCCCAGCTCCCTAAAAAGCGAGTTGTAAAATGGAGCTTCAGGGCACTGCAATTCACAAACCTGCAGAGTTATAAATGATAACTCTCGTCCACAAATATATTGAGGGAAGGCAAAGAAGAGGATTTGAAATCAAGGCAGAATTGCAGGAAACATATTTCAGGAGGTAGATTCGAATCGCCTTTAAAGCACATGAAAAGCGGCAAAACGTTGACAATGATGCCCTTGGCCAAAAAGGGCGTATGCGTTTTTTCCTGAATATATTCAAGAAAAAACGCATACGCCCTTTTTGGCCAACCAAGCAACCTGGAAAGGCAAATCAGCGCTACAAAGAAGTCTCGCTTCCCATCGGTTAAAAGGGCCATGCTGAAAAAAGTGTCAAAACCAGAAATGCAGGACAGGCCATGGAGAAATGGGAGCCTTGCTACACTGATGGGCGGGATGTAAATTGCCAACAGCCACTCTGGAGAAGAGTACGGTGTGTCCTGAAACATCTAAAAAACACAGCTTAGAGAGCATAGGGCACTTCCACTCATGGGGGTATACATTGGGAAAATTAAAAATCAGCAAGACACAAGCACCCCAAAGTTTAGGGCTGCTCTCTTGACAAGGACCTCCACTTCATTCCACCTTCAATATCCCAGGAAAGAGAAAAATGGATAAAGGAGTTGTGGTCCTTATGTACAATGGAATATCACTCAGCCATGAAATCAATGTCATAAGGCTAGTAGCAGCATGATGAGTGGATTTAGGTACGACGATTCTAAGTGAAATAAGTCACACAGAAAAGGACACTTCTCATAAGGTATCACTGATAGAGGGAATGTAAAAACCGTTACACTTGAACTGAATTACAAAACAGAACGGAGTCACACATGCAGAAAACACACTATGGCTGCTTAACGGGAAAGGTGAGGTGGGGTGATACATAAAACAAGGGTTTCAAATTAGCTCAGATACCGTTCCATAAACCCAATATGTAATAGACAAGACCTACTCCTTGCTCAGAGAACTGGACTCAACACGCCCTATTCACCACACAAGAATATATCTGACTAGTAATAATCTTAAAACCTATGTATTGATATCTCTCTGTTAGTGTGTCAAGTGGGTGTAAAGCGGCATAAACACAGCAGTGAAAAGCAGCTAAACCCCATTATAAAAATAAGTTACTTTGAAAAACCCATGAAACAAAGACAGTGAAAGAGAGAGAAATTCTTACACAATGCGTTCAGGGGCTGTGATGCAACCTGGATTGACCATATCTAGACCCACAGCTGGATGAGACATAAGGGTGGACACTCTTGGGGCTGAGAGGTTTGGTGAGGTTGGGTGAGCAAACGCAGACCCTTTAAAGTAATACTGCGTGGTACCCATCGCATGGGTCCCAAATCTCCAGGTTCAAGGGCATCTTCCTACATCGAAAACATGCATGAGAAACCCAGAAGATGGTACACCGTGTGATGGGGAAAGGTTTCTAAAACGCACCTCATTTCTCATCTCCTTGTGCTCGGGTTCGCCATTCCAGCCACTTTACTAGCAATCTCCCTACTTGGAGCATCAGCACCTTTAACCTCCTGTTCCGTACAGGTTGCAATTTCTCCTGAGGATGAACGGGAAGACTTGGAACCAATGAGAGACTAGCTCTTGGTGTAGGGACAGGCACAGGTCACTCTATTTTCCCATCAGGAAGAAGAATTAACCACAGGCTCAGCCTGCCCCCCGGAACCAGAACAGGGCCTGAAGCCATCCTGCGCTTTGGCGCCCAGCTCCCTAAAAAGCGAGTTGTAAAATGGAGCTTCAGGGCACTGCAATTCACAAACCTGCAGAGTTATAAATGATAACTCTCGTCCACAAATATATTGAGGGAAGGCAAAGAAGAGGATTTGAAATCAAGGCAGAATTGCAGGAAACAGATTTCAGGAGGTAGATTCGAATCGCCTTTAAAGCACATGAAAAGCGGCAAAACGTTGACAATGATGCCCTTGGCCAAAAAGGGCGTATGCGTTTTTTCCTGAATATATTCAAGAAAAAACGCATACGCCCTTTTTGGCCAACCAAGCAACCTGGAAAGGCAAATCAGCGCTACAAAGAAGTCTCGCTTCCCATCGGTTAAAAGGGCCATGCTGAAAAAAGTGTCAAAACCAGAAATGCAGGACAGGCCATGGAGAAATGGGAGCCTTGCTACACTGATGGGCGGGATGTAAATTGCCAACAGCCACTCTGGAGAAGAGTACGGTGTGTCCTGAAACATCTAAAAAACACAGCTTAGAGAGCATAGGGCACTTCCACTCATGGGGGTATACATTGGGAAAATTAAAAATCAGCAAGACACAAGCACCCCAAAGTTTAGGGCTGCTCTCTTGACAAGGACCTCCACTTCATTCCACCTTCAATATCCCAGGAAAGAGAAAAATGGATAAAGGAGTTGTGGTCCTTATGTACAATGGAATATCACTCAGCCATGAAATCAATGTCATAAGGCTAGTAGCAGCATGATGAGTGGATTTAGGTACGACGATTCTAAGTGAAATAAGTCACACAGAAAAGGACACTTCTCATAAGGTATCACTGATAGAGGGAATGTAAAAACCGTTACACTTGAACTGAATTACAAAACAGAACGGAGTCACACATGCAGAAAACACACTATGGCTGCTTAACGGGAAAGGTGAGGTGGGGTGATACATAAAACAAGGGTTTCAAATTAGCTCAGATACCGTTCCATAAACCCAATATGTAATAGACAAGACCTACTCCTTGCTCAGAGAACTGGACTCAACACGCCCTATTCACCGCACAAGAATATATCTGACTAGTAATAATCTTAAAACCTATGTATTGATATCTCTCTGTTAGTGTGTCAAGTGGGTGTAAAGCGGCATAAACACAGCAGTGAAAAGCAGCTAAACCCCATTATAAAAATAAGTTACTTTGAAAAACCCATGAAACAAAGACAGTGAAAGAGAGAGAAATTCTTACACAATGCGTTCAGGGGCTGTGATGCAACCTGGATTGACCATATCTAGACCCACAGCTGGATGAGACATAAGGGTGGACACTCTTGGGGCTGAGAGGTTTGGTGAGGTTGGGTGAGCAAACGCAGACCCTTTAAAGTAATACTGCGTGGTACCCATCGCATGGGTCCCAAATCTCCAGGTTCAAGGGCATCTTCCTACATCGAAAACATGCATGAGAAACCCAGAAGATGGTACACCGTGTGATGGGGAAAGGTTTCTAAAACGCACCTCATTTCTCATCTCCTTGTGCTCGGGTTCGCCATTCCAGCCACTTTACTAGCAATCTCCCTACTTGGAGCATCAGCACCTTTAACCTCCTGTTCCGTACAGGTTGCAATTTGTCCTGAGGATGAACGGGAAGACTTGGAACCAATGAGAGACTAGCTCTTGGTGTAGGGACAGGCACAGGTCACTCTATTTTCCCATCAGGAAGAAGAATTAACCACAGGCTCAGCCTGCCACCCGGAACAAGAACAGGGCCTGAAGCCATCCTGCACTTTGGCGGCCAGCTCCCTAAAAAGCGAGTTGTAAAATGGAGCTTCAGGGCACTGCAATTCACAAACCTGCAGAGTTATAAATGATAACTCTCGTCCACAAATATATTGAGGGAAGGCAAAGAAGAGGATTTGAAATCAAGGCAGAATTGCAGGAAACAGATTTCAGGAGGTAGATTCGAATCGCCTTTAAAGCACATGAAAAGCGGCAAAACGTTGACAATGATGCCCTTGGCCAAAAAGGGCGTATGCGTTTTTTCCTGAATATATTCAGGAAAAAACGCATACGCCCTTTTTGGCCAACCAAGCAACCTGGAAAGGCAAATCAGCGCTACAAAGAAGTCTCGCTTCCCATCGGTTAAAAGGGCCATGCTGAAAAAAGTGTCAAAACCAGAAATGCAGGACAGGCCATGGAGAAATGGGAGCCTTGCTACACTGATGGGAGGGATGTAAATTGCCAACAGCCACTCTGGAGAAGAGTACGGTGTGTCCTGAAACATCTAAAAAACACAGCTTAGAGAGCATAGGGCACTTCCACTCATGGGGGTATACATTGGGAAAATTAAAAATCAGCAAGACACAAGCACCCCAAAGTTTAGGGCTGCTCTCTTGACAAGGACCTCCACTTCATTCCACCTTCAATATCCCAGGAAAGAGAAAAATGGATAAAGGAGTTGTGGTCCTTATGTACAATGGAATATCACTCAGCCATGAAATCAATGTCATAAGGCTAGTAGCAGCATGATGAGTGGATTTAGGTACGACGATTCTAAGTGAAATAAGTCACACAGAAAAGGACACTTCTCATAAGGTATCACTGATAGAGGGAATGTAAAAACCGTTACACTTGAACTGAATTACAAAACAGAACGGAGTCACACATGCAGAAAACACACTATGGCTGCTTAACGGGAAAGGTGAGGTGGGGTGATACATAAAACAAGGGTTTCAAATTAGCTCAGATACCGTTCCATAAACCCAATATGTAATAGACAAGACCTACTCCTTGCTCAGAGAACTGGACTCAACACGCCCTATTCACCGCACAAGAATATATCTGACTAGTAATAATCTTAAAACCTATGTATTGATATCTCTCTGTTAGTGTGTCAAGTGGGTGTAAAGCGGCATAAACACAGCAGTGAAAAGCAGCTAAACCCCATTATAAAAATAAATTACTTTGAAAAACCCATGAAACAAAGACAGTGAAAGAGAGAGAAATTCTTACACAATGCGTTCAGGGGCTGTGATGCCACCTGGATTGACCATATCTAGACCCACAGCTGGATGAGACATAAGGGTGGACACTCTTGGGGCTGAGAGGTTTGGTGAGGTTGGGTGAGCAAACGCAGACCCTTTAAAGTAATACTGCGTGGTACCCATCGCATGGGTCCCAAATCTCCAGGTTCAAGGGCATCTTCCTACATTGAAAACATGCATGAGAAAACAAAAAGATGGTACACCATGTGATGGGGAAAGGTTTCTAAAACGCACCTCATTTCTCATCTCCTTGTGCTCGGGTTCGCCATTCCAGCCACTTTACTAGCAATCTCCCTACTTGGAGCATCAGCACCTTTAACCTCCTGTTCCGTACAGGTTGCAATTTGTCCTGAGGATGAACGGGAAGACTTGGCACCAATGAGAGACTAGCTCCTGGTGTAGGGACAGGCACAGGTCACTCTATTTTCCCATCAGGAAGAAGAATTAACCACAGGCTCAGCCTGCCCCCCGGAACCAGAACAGGGCCTGAAGCCACCCTGCGCTTTTGCGGCCATCTCCCAAAAAGGCGAGTTGTAAAATGGAGCTTCAGGGCACTGCAATTCACAAACCGGCAGAGTTATAAATGATAACTCTCGTCCACAAATATATTGAGGGAAGGCAAAGAAGAGGATTTGAAATCAAGGCAGAATTGCAGGAAACAAATTTCAGGAGGTCGATTCGAATCGCCTTTAAAGCACATGAAAAGCGGCAAAACGTTGACAATGAGGCCCTTGGCCAAAAAGGGCGTATGCGTTTTTTCCTGAATATATTCAGGAAAAAACGCATACGCCCTTTTTGGCCAACCAAGCAACCTGGAAAGGCAAATCAGCGCTAAAAAGAAGTCTCGCTACCCATTGGTCAAAATGGCCATGCTGAAAAAAGTGTCAAAACCAGAAATACAGGAAAGGCCATGGAGAAATGGGAGCCGTGCTACACTGATGGGCGGGATGTAAATTGCCAACAGCCACTCTGGAGAAGTGTACGGTGAGTCCTGAAACGTCTAAAAAGCAAAGCTTAGAGAGCATAGGGCACTTCCACTCATGGGGATATACATTGGGAAAATTAAAAATCAGCAAGACACAAGCACCCCAAAGTTTAGGGCTGCTCTCTTGACAAGGACCTCCACTTCATTCCACCTTCAATATCCCAGGAAAGAGAAAAATGGATAAAGGAGTTGTGGTCCTTATGTACAATGGAATATCACTCAGCCATGAAATCAATGTCATAAGGCTAGTAGCAGCATGATGAGTGGATTTAGGTACGACGATTCTAAGTGAAATAAGTCACACAGAAAAGGACACTTCTCATAAGGTATCACTGATAGAGGGAATGTAAAAACCGTTACACTTGAACTGAATTACAAAACAGAACGGAGTCACACATGCAGAAAACACACTATGGCTGCTTAACGGGAAAGGTGAGGTGGGGTGATACATAAAACAAGGGTTTCAAATTAGCTCAGATACCGTTCCATAAACCCAATATGTAATAGACAAGACCTACTCCTTGCTCAGAGAACTGGACTCAACACGCCCTATTCACCACACAAGAATATATCTGACTAGTAATAATCTTAAAACCTATGTATTGATATCTCTCTGTTAGTGTGTCAAGTGGGTGTAAAGCGGCATAAACACAGCAGTGAAAAGCAGCTAAACCCCATTATAAAAATAAGTTACTTTGAAAAACCCATGAAACAAAGACAGTGAAAGAGAGAGAAATTCTTACACAATGCGTTCAGGGGCTGTGATGCAACCTGGATTGACCATATCTAGACCCACAGCTGGATGAGACATAAGGGTGGACACTCTTGGGGCTGAGAGGTTTGGTGAGGTTGGGTGAGCAAACGCAGAGCCTTTAAAGTAATACTGCGTGGTACCCATCGCATGGGTCCCAAATCTCCAGGTTCAAGGGCATCTTCCTACATCGAAAACATGCATGAGAAACCCAGAAGATGGTACACCGTGTGATGGGGAAAGGTTTCTAAAACGCACCTCATTTCTCATCTCCTTGTGCTCGGGTTCGCCATTCCAGCCACTTTACTAGCAATCTCCCTACTTGGAGCATCAGCACCTTTAACCTCCTGTTCCGTACAGGTTGCAATTTGTCCTGAGGATGAACGGGAAGACTTGGAACCAATGAGAGACTAGCTCTTGGTGTAGGGACAGGCACAGGTCACTCTATTTTCCCATCAGGAAGAAGAATTAACCACAGGCTCAGCCTGCCACCCGGAACAAGAACAGGGCCTGAAGCCATCCTGCACTTTGGCGGCCAGCTCCCTAAAAAGCGAGTTGTAAAATGGAGCTTCAGGGCACTGCAATTCACAAACCTGCAGAGTTATAAATGATAACTCTCGTCCACAAATATCTTGAGGGAAGGCAAAGAAGAGGATTTGAAATCAAGGCAGAATTGCAGGAAACAGATTTCAGGAGGTAGATTCGAATCGCCTTTAAAGCACATGAAAAGCGGCAAAACGTTGACAATGATGCCCTTGGCCAAAAAGGGCGTATGCGTTTTTTCCTGAATATATTCAGGAAAAAACGCATACGCCCTTTTTGGCCAACCAAGCAACCTGGAAAGGCAAATCAGCGCTACAAAGAAGTCTCGCTTCCCATCGGTTAAAAGGGCCATGCTGAAAAAAGTGTCAAAACCAGAAATGCAGGACAGGCCATGGAGAAATGGGAGCCTTGCTACACTGATGGGAGGGATGTAAATTGCCAACAGCCACTCTGGAGAAGAGTACGGTGTGTCCTGAAACATCTAAAAAACACAGCTTAGAGAGCATAGGGCACTTCCACTCATGGGGGTATACATTGGGAAAATTAAAAATCAGCAAGACACAAGCACCCCAAAGTTTAGGGCTGCTCTCTTGACAAGGACCTCCACTTCATTCCACCTTCAATATCCCAGGAAAGAGAAAAATGGATAAAGGAGTTGTGGTCCTTATGTACAATGGAATATCACTCAGCCATGAAATCAATGTCATAAGGCTAGTAGCAGCATGATGAGTGGATTTAGGTACGACGATTCTAAGTGAAATAAGTCACACAGAAAAGGACACTTCTCATAAGGTATCACTGATAGAGGGAATGTAAAAACCGTTACACTTGAACTGAATTACAAAACAGAACGGAGTCACACATGCAGAAAACACACTATGGCTGCTTAACGGGAAAGGTGAGGTGGGGTGATACATAAAACAAGGGTTTCAAATTAGCTCAGATACCGTTCCATAAACCCAATATGTAATAGACAAGACCTACTCCTTGCTCAGAGAACTGGACTCAACACGCCCTATTCACCGCACAAGAATATATCTGACTAGTAATAATCTTAAAACCTATGTATTGATATCTCTCTGTTAGTGTGTCAAGTGGGTGTAAAGCGGCATAAACACAGCAGTGAAAAGCAGCTAAACCCCATTATAAAAATAAATTACTTTGAAAAACCCATGAAACAAAGACAGTGAAAGAGAGAGAAATTCTTACACAATGCGTTCAGGGGCTGTGATGCCACCTGGATTGACCATATCTAGACCCACAGCTGGATGAGACATAAGGGTGGACACTCTTGGGGCTGAGAGGTTTGGTGAGGTTGGGTGAGCAAACGCAGACCCTTTAAAGTAATACTGCGTGGTACCCATCGCATGGGTCCCAAATCTCCAGGTTCAAGGGCATCTTCCTACATCGAAAACATGCATGAGAAACCCAGAAGATGGTACACCGTGTGATGGGGAAAGGTTTCTAAAACGCACCTCATTTCTCATCTCCTTGTGCTCGGGTTCGCCATTCCAGCCACTTTACTAGCAATCTCCCTACTTGGAGCATCAGCACCTTTAACCTCCTGTTCCGTACAGGTTGCAATTTGTCCTGAGGATGAACGGGAAGACTTGGAACCAATGAGAGACTAGCTCTTGGTGTAGGGACAGGCACAGGTCACTCTATTTTCCCATCAGGAAGAAGAATTAACCACAGGCTCAGCCTGCCACCCGGAACAAGAACAGGGCCTGAAGCCATCCTGCACTTTGGCGGCCAGCTCCCTAAAAAGCGAGTTGTAAAATGGAGCTTCAGGGCACTGCAATTCACAAACCTGCAGAGTTATAAATGATAACTCTCGTCCACAAATATATTGAGGGAAGGCAAAGAAGAGGATTTGAAATCAAGGCAGAATTGCAGGAAACAGATTTCAGGAGGTAGATTCGAATCGCCTTTAAAGCACATGAAAAGCGGCAAAACGTTGACAATGATGCCCTTGGCCAAAAAGGGCGTATGCGTTTTTTCCTGAATATATTCAGGAAAAAACGCATACGCCCTTTTTGGCCAACCAAGCAACCTGGAAAGGCAAATCAGCGCTACAAAGAAGTCTCGCTTCCCATCGGTTAAAAGGGCCATGCTGAAAAAAGTGTCAAAACCAGAAATGCAGGACAGGCCATGGAGAAATGGGAGCCTTGCTACACTGATGGGAGGGATGTAAATTGCCAACAGCCACTCTGGAGAAGAGTACGGTGTGTCCTGAAACATCTAAAAAACACAGCTTAGAGAGCATAGGGCACTTCCACTCATGGGGGTATACATTGGGAAAATTAAAAATCAGCAAGACACAAGCACCCCAAAGTTTAGGGCTGCTCTCTTGACAAGGACCTCCACTTCATTCCACCTTCAATATCCCAGGAAAGAGAAAAATGGATAAAGGAGTTGTGGTCCTTATGTACAATGGAATATCACTCAGCCATGAAATCAATGTCATAAGGCTAGTAGCAGCATGATGAGTGGATTTAGGTACGACGATTCTAAGTGAAATAAGTCACACAGAAAAGGACACTTCTCATAAGGTATCACTGATAGAGGGAATGTAAAAACCGTTACACTTGAACTGAATTACAAAACAGAACGGAGTCACACATGCAGAAAACACACTATGGCTGCTTAACGGGAAAGGTGAGGTGGGGTGATACATAAAACAAGGGTTTCAAATTAGCTCAGATACCGTTCCATAAACCCAATATGTAATAGACAAGACCTACTCCTTGCTCAGAGAACTGGACTCAACACGCCCTATTCACCGCACAAGAATATATCTGACTAGTAATAATCTTAAAACCTATGTATTGATATCTCTCTGTTAGTGTGTCAAGTGGGTGTAAAGCGGCATAAACACAGCAGTGAAAAGCAGCTAAACCCCATTATAAAAATAAATTACTTTGAAAAACCCATGAAACAAAGACAGTGAAAGAGAGAGAAATTCTTACACAATGCATTCAGGGGCTGTGATGCCACCTGGATTGACCATATCTAGACCCACAGCTGGATGAGACATAAGGGTGGACACTCTTGGGGCTGAGAGGTTTGGTGAGGTTGGGTGAGCAAACGCAGACCCTTTAAAGTAATACTGCGTGGTACCCATCGCATGGGTCCCAAATCTCCAGGTTCAAGGGCATCTTCCTACATTGAAAACATGCATGAGAAAACAAAAAGATGGTACACCATGTGATGGGGAAAGGTTTCTAAAACGCACCTCATTTCTCATCTCCTTGTGCTCGGGTTCGCCATTCCAGCCACTTTACTAGCAATCTCCCTACTTGGAGCATCAGCACCTTTAACCTCCTGTTCCGTACAGGTTGCAATTTGTCCTGAGGATGAACGGGAAGACTTGGCACCAATGAGAGACTAGCTCCTGGTGTAGGGACAGGCACAGGTCACTCTATTTTCCCATCAGGAAGAAGAATTAACCACAGGCTCAGCCTGCCCCCCGGAACAAGAACAGGGCCTGAAGCCACCCTGCGCTTTTGCGGCCATCTCCCAAAAAGGCGAGTTGTAAAATGGAGCTTCAGGGCACTGCAATTCACAAACCTGCAGAGTTATAAATGATAACTCTCGTCCACAAATATATTGAGGGAAGGCAAAGAAGAGGATTTGAAATCAAGGCAGAATTGCAGGAAACAAATTTCAGGAGGTCGATTCGAATCGCCTTTAAAGCACATGAAAAGCGGCAAAACGTTGACAATGAGGCCCTTGGCCAAAAAGGGCGTATGCGTTTTTTCCTGAATATATTCAGGAAAAAACGCATACGCCCTTTTTGGCCAACCAAGCAACCTGGAAAGGCAAATCAGCGCTAAAAAGAAGTCTCGCTACCCATTGGTCAAAATGGCCATGCTGAAAAAAGTGTCAAAACCAGAAATACAGGAAAGGCCATGGAGAAATGGGAGCCGTGCTACACTGATGGGCGGGATGTAAATTGCCAACAGCCACTCTGGAGAAGTGTACGGTGAGTCCTGAAACGTCTAAAAAGCAAAGCTTAGAGAGCATAGGGCACTTCCACTCATGGGGATATACATTGGGAAAATTAAAAATCAGCAAGACACAAGCACCCCAAAGTTTAGGGCTGCTCTCTTGACAAGGACCTCCACTTCATTCCACCTTCAATATCCCAGGAAAGAGAAAAATGGATAAAGGAGTTGTGGTCCTTATATACAATGGAATATCACTCAGCCATGAAATCAATGTCATAAGGCTAGTAGCAGCATGATGAGTGGATTTAGGTACGACGATTCTAAGTGAAATAAGTCACACAGAAAAGGACACTTCTCATATTGTATCACTTATAGAGGGAATGTAAAAACCGTTACACTTGAACTGAATTACAAAACAGAACAGAGTCACACATGCAGAAAACACACTATGGCTGCTTAACGGGAAAGGTGAGGTGGGGTGATACATAAAACAAGGGTTTCAAATTAGCTCAGATACCGTTCCATAACCCAATATGTAATAGACAAAACCTACTCCTTGCTCAGAGAACTGGACTCAACACGCCCTATTCACCGCACAAGAATATATCTGACTAGTAATAATCTTAAAACCTATGTATTGATATCTCTCTGTTAGTGTGTCAAGTGGGTGTAAAGCGGCATAAACACAGCAGTGAAAAGCAGCTAAACCCCATTATAAAAATAAATTACTTTGAAAAACCCATGAAACAAAGACAGTGAAAGAGAGCGAAATTCTTACACAATGCGTTCAGGGGCTGTGATGCAACCTGGATTGACCATATCTAGACCCACAGCTGGATGAGACATAAGGGTGGACACTCTTGGGGCTGAGAGGTTTGGTGAGGTTGGGTGAGCAAACGCAGACCCTTTAAAGTAATACTGCGTGGTACCCATCGCATGGGTCCCAAATCTCCAGGTTCAAGGGCATCTTCCTACATCGAAAACATGCATGAGAAACCCAGAAGATGGTACACCGTGTGATGGGGAAAGGTTTCTAAAACGCACCTCATTTCTCATCTCCTTGTGCTCGGGTTCGCCATTCCAGCCACTTTACTAGCAATCTCCCTACTTGGAGCATCAGCACCTTTAACCTCCTGTTCCGTACAGGTTGCAATTTGTCCTGAGGATGAACGGGAAGACTTGGAACCAATGAGAGACTAGCTCTTGGTGTAGGGACAGGCACAGGTCACTCTATTTTCCCATCAGGAAGAAGAATTAACCACAGGCTCAGCCTGCCACCCGGAACAAGAACAGGGCCTGAAGCCATCCTGCACTTTGGCGGCCAGCTCCCTAAAAAGCGAGTTGTAAAATGGAGCTTCAGGGCACTGCAATTCACAAACCTGCAGAGTTATAAATGATAACTCTCGTCCACAAATATATTGAGGGAAGGCAAAGAAGAGGATTTGAAATCAAGGCAGAATTGCAGGAAACAGATTTCAGGAGGTAGATTCGAATCGCCTTTAAAGCACATGAAAAGCGGCAAAACGTTGACAATGATGCCCTTGGCCAAAAAGGGCGTATGCGTTTTTTCCTGAATATATTCAAGAAAAAACGCATACGCCCTTTTTGGCCAACCAAGCAACCTGGAAAGGCAAATCAGCGCTACAAAGAAGTCTCGCTTCCCATCGGTTAAAAGGGCCATGCTGAAAAAAGTGTCAAAACCAGAAATGCAGGACAGGCCATGGAGAAATGGGAGCCTTGCTACACTGATGGGCGGGATGTAAATTGCCAACAGCCACTCTGGAGAAGAGTACGGTGTGTCCTGAAACATCTAAAAAACACAGCTTAGAGAGCATAGGGCACTTCCACTCATGGGGGTATACATTGGGAAAATTAAAAATCAGCAAGACACAAGCACCCCAAAGTTTAGGGCTGCTCTCTTGACAAGGACCTCCACTTCATTCCACCTTCAATATCCCAGGAAAGAGAAAAATGGATAAAGGAGTTGTGGTCCTTATGTACAATGGAATATCACTCAGCCATGAAATCAATGTCATAAGGCTAGTAGCAGCATGATGAGTGGATTTAGGTACGACGATTCTAAGTGAAATAAGTCACACAGAAAAGGACACTTCTCATAAGGTATCACTGATAGAGGGAATGTAAAAACCGTTACACTTGAACTGAATTACAAAACAGAACGGAGTCACACATGCAGAAAACACACTATGGCTGCTTAACGGGAAAGGTGAGGTGGGGTGATACATAAAACAAGGGTTTCAAATTAGCTCAGATACCGTTCCATAAACCCAATATGTAATAGACAAGACCTACTCCTTGCTCAGAGAACTGGACTCAACACGCCCTATTCACCACACAAGAATATATCTGACTAGTAATAATCTTAAAACCTATGTATTGATATCTCTCTGTTAGTGTGTCAAGTGGGTGTAAAGCGGCATAAACACAGCAGTGAAAAGCAGCTAAACCCCATTATAAAAATAAGTTACTTTGAAAAACCCATGAAACAAAGACAGTGAAAGAGAGAGAAATTCTTACACAATGCGTTCAGGGGCTGTGATGCAACCTGGATTGACCATATCTAGACCCACAGCTGGATGAGACATAAGGGTGGACACTCTTGGGGCTGAGAGGTTTGGTGAGGTTGGGTGAGCAAACGCAGACCCTTTAAAGTAAT
This sequence comes from Balaenoptera ricei, assembly GCF_028023285.1. Taxonomy (NCBI): domain Eukaryota; kingdom Metazoa; phylum Chordata; class Mammalia; order Artiodactyla; family Balaenopteridae; genus Balaenoptera; species Balaenoptera ricei. The sequence continues at coordinate 35,805 of NW_026777610.1, forward strand.
ACTGCGTGGTACCCATCGCATGGGTCCCAAATCTCCAGGTTCAAGGGCATCTTCCTACATCGAAAACATGCATGAGAAACCCAGAAGATGGTACACCGTGTGATGGGGAAAGGTTTCTAAAACGCACCTCATTTCTCATCTCCTTGTGCTCGGGTTCGCCATTCCAGCCACTTTACTAGCAATCTCCCTACTTGGAGCATCAGCACCTTTAACCTCCTGTTCCGTACAGGTTGCAATTTGTCCTGAGGATGAACGGGAAGACTTGGAACCAATGAGAGACTAGCTCTTGGTGTAGGGACAGGCACAGGTCACTCTATTTTCCCATCAGGAAGAAGAATTAACCACAGGCTCAGCCTGCCACCCGGAACAAGAACAGGGCCTGAAGCCATCCTGCACTTTGGCGGCCAGCTCCCTAAAAAGCGAGTTGTAAAATGGAGCTTCAGGGCACTGCAATTCACAAACCTGCAGAGTTATAAATGATAACTCTCGTCCACAAATATATTGAGGGAAGGCAAAGAAGAGGATTTGAAATCAAGGCAGAATTGCAGGAAACAGATTTCAGGAGGTAGATTCGAATCGCCTTTAAAGCACATGAAAAGCGGCAAAACGTTGACAATGATGCCCTTGGCCAAAAAGGGCGTATGCGTTTTTTCCTGAATATATTCAGGAAAAAACGCATACGCCCTTTTTGGCCAACCAAGCAACCTGGAAAGGCAAATCAGCGCTACAAAGAAGTCTCGCTTCCCATCGGTTAAAAGGGCCATGCTGAAAAAAGTGTCAAAACCAGAAATGCAGGACAGGCCATGGAGAAATGGGAGCCTTGCTACACTGATGGGAGGGATGTAAATTGCCAACAGCCACTCTGGAGAAGAGTACGGTGTGTCCTGAAACATCTAAAAAACACAGCTTAGAGAGCATAGGGCACTTCCACTCATGGGGGTATACATTGGGAAAATTAAAAATCAGCAAGACACAAGCACCCCAAAGTTTAGGGCTGCTCTCTTGACAAGGACCTCCACTTCATTCCACCTTCAATATCCCAGGAAAGAGAAAAATGGATAAAGGAGTTGTGGTCCTTATGTACAATGGAATATCACTCAGCCATGAAATCAATGTCATAAGGCTAGTAGCAGCATGATGAGTGGATTTAGGTACGACGATTCTAAGTGAAATAAGTCACACAGAAAAGGACACTTCTCATAAGGTATCACTGATAGAGGGAATGTAAAAACCGTTACACTTGAACTGAATTACAAAACAGAACGGAGTCACACATGCAGAAAACACACTATGGCTGCTTAACGGGAAAGGTGAGGTGGGGTGATACATAAAACAAGGGTTTCAAATTAGCTCAGATACCGTTCCATAAACCCAATATGTAATAGACAAGACCTACTCCTTGCTCAGAGAACTGGACTCAACACGCCCTATTCACCGCACAAGAATATATCTGACTAGTAATAATCTTAAAACCTATGTATTGATATCTCTCTGTTAGTGTGTCAAGTGGGTGTAAAGCGGCATAAACACAGCAGTGAAAAGCAGCTAAACCCCATTATAAAAATAAATTACTTTGAAAAACCCATGAAACAAAGACAGTGAAAGAGAGAGAAATTCTTACACAATGCGTTCAGGGGCTGTGATGCCACCTGGATTGACCATATCTAGACCCACAGCTGGATGAGACATAAGGGTGGACACTCTTGGGGCTGAGAGGTTTGGTGAGGTTGGGTGAGCAAACGCAGACCCTTTAAAGTAATACTGCGTGGTACCCATCGCATGGGTCCCAAATCTCCAGGTTCAAGGGCATCTTCCTACATTGAAATCATGCATGAGAAAACAAAAAGATGGTACACCATGTGATGGGGAAAGGTTTCTAAAACGCACCTCATTTCTCATCTCCTTGTGCTCGGGTTCGCCATTCCAGCCACTTTACTAGCAATCTCCCTACTTGGAGCATCAGCACCTTTAACCTCCTGTTCCGTACAGGTTGCAATTTGTCCTGAGGATGAACGGGAAGACTTGGCACCAATGAGAGACTAGCTCCTGGTGTAGGGACAGGCACAGGTCACTCTATTTTCCCATCAGGAAGAAGAATTAACCACAGGCTCAGCCTGCCCCCCGGAACCAGAACAGGGCCTGAAGCCACCCTGCGCTTTTGCGGCCATCTCCCAAAAAGGCGAGTTGTAAAATGGAGCTTCAGGGCACTGCAATTCACAAACCTGCAGAGTTATAAATGATAACTCTCGTCCACAAATATATTGAGGGAAGGCAAAGAAGAGGATTTGAAATCAAGGCAGAATTGCAGGAAACAAATTTCAGGAGGTCGATTCGAATCGCCTTTAAAGCACATGAAAAGCGGCAAAACGTTGACAATGAGGCCCTTGGCCAAAAAGGGCGTATGCGTTTTTTCCTGAATATATTCAGGAAAAAACGCATACGCCCTTTTTGGCCAACCAAGCAACCTGGAAAGGCAAATCAGCGCTAAAAAGAAGTCTCGCTACCCATTGGTCAAAATGGCCATGCTGAAAAAAGTGTCAAAACCAGAAATACAGGAAAGGCCATGGAGAAATGGGAGCCGTGCTACACTGATGGGCGGGATGTAAATTGCCAACAGCCACTCTGGAGAAGTGTACGGTGAGTCCTGAAACGTCTAAAAAGCAAAGCTTAGAGAGCATAGGGCACTTCCACTCATGGGGATATACATTGGGAAAATTAAAAATCAGCAAGACACAAGCACCCCAAAGTTTAGGGCTGCTCTCTTGACAAGGACCTCCACTTCATTCCACCTTCAATATCCCAGGAAAGAGAAAAATGGATAAAGGAGTTGTGGTCCTTATATACAATGGAATATCACTCAGCCATGAAATCAATGTCATAAGGCTAGTAGCAGCATGATGAGTGGATTTAGGTACGACGATTCTAAGTGAAATAAGTCACACAGAAAAGGACACTTCTCATATTGTATCACTTATAGAGGGAATGTAAAAACCGTTACACTTGAACTGAATTACAAAACAGAACAGAGTCACACATGCAGAAAACACACTATGGCTGCTTAACGGGAAAGGTGAGGTGGGGTGATACATAAAACAAGGGTTTCAAATTAGCTCAGATACCGTTCCATAAACCCAATATGTAATAGACAAGACCTACTCCTTGCTCAGAGAACTGGACTCAACACGCCCTATTCACCGCACAAGAATATATCTGACTAGTAATAATCTTAAAACCTATGTATTGATATCTCTCTGTTAGTGTGTCAAGTGGGTGTAAAGCGGCATAAACACAGCAGTGAAAAGCAGCTAAACCCCATTATAAAAATAAATTACTTTGAAAAACCCATGAAACAAAGACAGTGAAAGAGAGCGAAATTCTTACACAATGCGTTCAGGGGCTGTGATGCAACCTGGATTGACCATATCTAGACCCACAGCTGGATGAGACATAAGGGTGGACACTCTTGGGGCTGAGAGGTTTGGTGAGGTTGGGTGAGCAAACGCAGACCCTTTAAAGTAATACTGCGTGGTACCCATCGCATGGGTCCCAAATCTCCAGGTTCAAGGGCATCTTCCTACATCGAAAACATGCATGAGAAACCCAGAAGATGGTACACCGTGTGATGGGGAAAGGTTTCTAAAACGCACCTCATTTCTCATCTCCTTGTGCTCGGGTTCGCCATTCCAGCCACTTTACTAGCAATCTCCCTACTTGGAGCATCAGCACCTTTAACCTCCTGTTCCGTACAGGTTGCAATTTGTCCTGAGGATGAACGGGAAGACTTGGAACCAATGAGAGACTAGCTCTTGGTGTAGGGACAGGCACAGGTCACTCTATTTTCCCATCAGGAAGAAGAATTAACCACAGGCTCAGCCTGCCACCCGGAACCAGAACAGGGCCTGAAGCCATCCTGCGCTTTGGCGCCCAGCTCCCTAAAAAGCGAGTTGTAAAATGGAGCTTCAGGGCACTGCAATTCACAAACCTGCAGAGTTATAAATGATAACTCTCGTCCACAAATATATTGAGGGAAGGCAAAGAAGAGGATTTGAAATCAAGGCAGAATTGCAGGAAACAGATTTCAGGAGGTAGATTCGAATCGCCTTTAAAGCACATGAAAAGCGGCAAAACGTTGACAATGATGCCCTTGGCCAAAAAGGGCGTATGCGTTTTTTCCTGAATATATTCAAGAAAAAACGCATACGCCCTTTTTGGCCAACCAAGCAACCTGGAAAGGCAAATCAGCGCTACAAAGAAGTCTCGCTTCCCATCGGTTAAAAGGGCCATGCTAAAAAAAGTGTCAAAACCAGAAATGCAGGACAGGCCATGGAGAAATGGGAGCCTTGCTACACTGATGGGCGGGATGTAAATTGCCAACAGCCACTCTGGAGAAGAGTACGGTGTGTCCTGAAACATCTAAAAAACACAGCTTAGAGAGCATAGGGCACTTCCACTCATGGGGGTATACATTGGGAAAATTAAAAATCAGCAAGACACAAGCACCCCAAAGTTTAGGGCTGCTCTCTTGACAAGGACCTCCACTTCATTCCACCTTCAATATCCCAGGAAAGAGAAAAATGGATAAAGGAGTTGTGGTCCTTATGTACAATGGAATATCACTCAGCCATGAAATCAATGTCATAAGGCTAGTAGCAGCATGATGAGTGGATTTAGGTACGACGATTCTAAGTGAAATAAGTCACACAGAAAAGGACACTTCTCATAAGGTATCACTGATAGAGGGAATGTAAAAACCGTTACACTTGAACTGAATTACAAAACAGAACGGAGTCACACATGCAGAAAACACACTATGGCTGCTTAACGGGAAAGGTGAGGTGGGGTGATACATAAAACAAGGGTTTCAAATTAGCTCAGATACCGTTCCATAAACCCAATATGTAATAGACAAGACCTACTCCTTGCTCAGAGAACTGGACTCAACACGCCCTATTCACCACACAAGAATATATCTGACTAGTAATAATCTTAAAACCTATGTATTGATATCTCTCTGTTAGTGTGTCAAGTGGGTGTAAAGCGGCATAAACACAGCAGTGAAAAGCAGCTAAACCCCATTATAAAAATAAGTTACTTTGAAAAACCCATGAAACAAAGACAGTGAAAGAGAGAGAAATTCTTACACAATGCGTTCAGGGGCTGTGATGCAACCTGGATTGACCATATCTAGACCCACAGCTGGATGAGACATAAGGGTGGACACTCTTGGGGCTGAGAGGTTTGGTGAGGTTGGGTGAGCAAACGCAGACCCTTTAAAGTAATACTGCGTGGTACCCATCGCATGGGTCCCAAATCTCCAGGTTCAAGGGCATCTTCCTACATCGAAAACATGCATGAGAAACCCAGAAGATGGTACACCGTGTGATGGGGAAAGGTTTCTAAAACGCACCTCATTTCTCATCTCCTTGTGCTCGGGTTCGCCATTCCAGCCACTTTACTAGCAATCTCCCTACTTGGAGCATCAGCACCTTTAACCTCCTGTTCCGTACAGGTTGCAATTTGTCCTGAGGATGAACGGGAAGACTTGGAACCAATGAGAGACTAGCTCTTGGTGTAGGGACAGGCACAGGTCACTCTATTTTCCCATCAGGAAGAAGAATTAACCACAGGCTCAGCCTGCCCCCCGGAACCAGAACAGGGCCTGAAGCCATCCTGCGCTTTGGCGCCCAGCTCCCTAAAAAGCGAGTTGTAAAATGGAGCTTCAGGGCACTGCAATTCACAAACCTGCAGAGTTATAAATGATAACTCTCGTCCACAAATATATTGAGGGAAGGCAAAGAAGAGGATTTGAAATCAAGGCAGAATTGCAGGAAACAGATTTCAGGAGGTAGATTCGAATCGCCTTTAAAGCACATGAAAAGCGGCAAAACGTTGACAATGATGCCCTTGGCCAAAAAGGGCGTATGCGTTTTTTCCTGAATATATTCAAGAAAAAACGCATACGCCCTTTTTGGCCAACCAAGCAACCTGGAAAGGCAAATCAGCGCTACAAAGAAGTCTCGCTTCCCATCGGTTAAAAGGGCCATGCTGAAAAAAGTGTCAAAACCAGAAATGCAGGACAGGCCATGGAGAAATGGGAGCCTTGCTACACTGATGGGCGGGATGTAAATTGCCAACAGCCACTCTGGAGAAGAGTACGGTGTGTCCTGAAACATCTAAAAAACACAGCTTAGAGAGCATAGGGCACTTCCACTCATGGGGGTATACATTGGGAAAATTAAAAATCAGCAAGACACAAGCACCCCAAAGTTTAGGGCTGCTCTCTTGACAAGGACCTCCACTTCATTCCACCTTCAATATCCCAGGAAAGAGAAAAATGGATAAAGGAGTTGTGGTCCTTATGTACAATGGAATATCACTCAGCCATGAAATTAATGTCATAAGGCTAGTAGCAGCATGATGAGTGGATTTAGGTACGACGATTCTAAGTGAAATAAGTCACACAGAAAAGGACACTTCTCATAAGGTATCACTGATAGAGGGAATGTAAAAACCGTTACACTTGAACTGAATTACAAAACAGAACGGAGTCACACATGCAGAAAACACACTATGGCTGCTTAACGGGAAAGGTGAGGTGGGGTGATACATAAAACAAGGGTTTCAAATTAGCTCAGATACCGTTCCATAAACCCAATATGTAATAGACAAGACCTACTCCTTGCTCAGAGAACTGGACTCAACACGCCCTATTCACCGCACAAGAATATATCTGACTAGTAATAATCTTAAAACCTATGTATTGATATCTCTCTGTTAGTGTGTCAAGTGGGTGTAAAGCGGCATAAACACAGCAGTGAAAAGCAGCTAAACCCCATTATAAAAATAAGTTACTTTGAAAAACCCATGAAACAAAGACAGTGAAAGAGAGAGAAATTCTTACACAATGCGTTCAGGGGCTGTGATGCAACCTGGATTGACCATATCTAGACCCACAGCTGGATGAGACATAAGGGTGGACACTCTTGGGGCTGAGAGGTTTGGTGAGGTTGGGTGAGCAAACGCAGACCCTTTAAAGTAATACTGCGTGGTACCCATCGCATGGGTCCCAAATCTCCAGGTTCAAGGGCATCTTCCTACATCGAAAACATGCATGAGAAACCCAGAAGATGGTACACCGTGTGATGGGGAAAGGTTTCTAAAACGCACCTCATTTCTCATCTCCTTGTGCTCGGGTTCGCCATTCCAGCCACTTTACTAGCAATCTCCCTACTTGGAGCATCAGCACCTTTAACCTCCTGTTCCGTACAGGTTGCAATTTGTCCTGAGGATGAACGGGAAGACTTGGAACCAATGAGAGACTAGCTCTTGGTGTAGGGACAGGCACAGGTCACTCTATTTTCCCATCAGGAAGAAGAATTAACCACAGGCTCAGCCTGCCACCCGGAACAAGAACAGGGCCTGAAGCCATCCTGCACTTTGGCGGCCAGCTCCCTAAAAAGCGAGTTGTAAAATGGAGCTTCAGGGCACTGCAATTCACAAACCTGCAGAGTTATAAATGATAACTCTCGTCCACAAATATATTGAGGGAAGGCAAAGAAGAGGATTTGAAATCAAGGCAGAATTGCAGGAAACAGATTTCAGGAGGTAGATTCGAATCGCCTTTAAAGCACATGAAAAGCGGCAAAACGTTGACAATGATGCCCTTGGCCAAAAAGGGCGTATGCGTTTTTTCCTGAATATATTCAGGAAAAAACGCATACGCCCTTTTTGGCCAACCAAGCAACCTGGAAAGGCAAATCAGCGCTACAAAGAAGTCTCGCTTCCCATCGGTTAAAAGGGCCATGCTGAAAAAAGTGTCAAAACCAGAAATGCAGGACAGGCCATGGAGAAATGGGAGCCTTGCTACACTGATGGGAGGGATGTAAATTGCCAACAGCCACTCTGGAGAAGAGTACGGTGTGTCCTGAAACATCTAAAAAACACAGCTTAGAGAGCATAGGGCACTTCCACTCATGGGGGTATACATTGGGAAAATTAAAAATCAGCAAGACACAAGCACCCCAAAGTTTAGGGCTGCTCTCTTGACAAGGACCTCCACTTCATTCCACCTTCAATATCCCAGGAAAGAGAAAAATGGATAAAGGAGTTGTGGTCCTTATGTACAATGGAATATCACTCAGCCATGAAATCAATGTCATAAGGCTAGTAGCAGCATGATGAGTGGATTTAGGTACGACGATTCTAAGTGAAATAAGTCACACAGAAAAGGACACTTCTCATAAGGTATCACTGATAGAGGGAATGTAAAAACCGTTACACTTGAACTGAATTACAAAACAGAACGGAGTCACACATGCAGAAAACACACTATGGCTGCTTAACGGGAAAGGTGAGGTGGGGTGATACATAAAACAAGGGTTTCAAATTAGCTCAGATACCGTTCCATAAACCCAATATGTAATAGACAAGACCTACTCCTTGCTCAGAGAACTGGACTCAACACGCCCTATTCACCGCACAAGAATATATCTGACTAGTAATAATCTTAAAACTTATGTATTGATATCTCTCTGTTAGTGTGTCAAGTGGGTGTAAAGCGGCATAAACACAGCAGTGAAAAGCAGCTAAACCCCATTATAAAAATAAATTACTTTGAAAAACCCATGAAACAAAGACAGTGAAAGAGAGAGAAATTCTTACACAATGCGTTCAGGGGCTGTGATGCCACCTGGATTGACCATATCTAGACCCACAGCTGGATGAGACATAAGGGTGGACACTCTTGGGGCTGAGAGGTTTGGTGAGGTTGGGTGAGCAAACGCAGACCCTTTAAAGTAATACTGCGTGGTACCCATCGAATGGGTCCCAAATCTCCAGGTTCAAGGGCATCTTCCTACATTGAAAACATGCATGAGAAAACAAAAAGATGGTACACCATGTGATGGGGAAAGGTTTCTAAAACGCACCTCATTTCTCATCTCCTTGTGCTCGGGTTCGCCATTCCAGCCACTTTACTAGCAATCTCCCTACTTGGAGCATCAGCACCTTTAACCTCCTGTTCCGTACAGGTTGCAATTTGTCCTGAGGATGAACGGGAAGACTTGGCACCAATGAGAGACTAGCTCCTGGTGTAGAGACAGGCACAGGTCACTCTATTTTCCCATCAGGAAGAAGAATTAACCACAGGCTCAGCCTGCCCCCCGGAACCAGAACAGGGCCTGAAGCCACCCTGCGCTTTTGCGGCCATCTCCCAAAAAGGCGAGTTGTAAAATGGAGCTTCAGGGCACTGCAATTCACAAACCGGCAGAGTTATAAATGATAACTCTCGTCCACAAATATATTGAGGGAAGGCAAAGAAGAGGATTTGAAATCAAGGCAGAATTGCAGGAAACAAATTTCAGGAGGTCGATTCGAATCGCCTTTAAAGCACATGAAAAGCGGCAAAACGTTGACAATGAGGCCCTTGGCCAAAAAGGGCGTATGCGTTTTTTCCTGAATATATTCAGGAAAAAACGCATACGCCCTTTTTGGCCAACCAAGCAACCTGGAAAGGCAAATCAGCGCTAAAAAGAAGTCTCGCTACCCATTGGTCAAAATGGCCATGCTGAAAAAAGTGTCAAAACCAGAAATACAGGAAAGGCCATGGAGAAATGGGAGCCGTGCTACACTGATGGGCGGGATGTAAATTGCCAACAGCCACTCTGGAGAAGTGTACGGTGAGTCCTGAAACGTCTAAAAAGCAAAGCTTAGAGAGCATAGGGCACTTCCACTCATGGGGATATACACTGGGAAAATTAAAAATCAGAAAGACACAAGCACCCCAAAGTTTAGGGCTGCTCTCTTGACAAGGACCTCCACTTCATTCCACCTTCAATATCCCAGGAAAGAGAAAAATGGATAAAGGAGTTGTGGTCCTTATATACAATGGAATATCACTCAGCCATGAAATCAATGTCATAAGGCTAGTAGCAGCATGATGAGTGGATTTAGGTACGACGATTCTAAGTGAAATAAGTCACACAGAAAAGGACACTTCTCATATTGTATCACTTATAGAGGGAATGTAAAAACCGTTACACTTGAACTGAATTACAAAACAGAACAGAGTCACACATGCAGAAAACACACTATGGCTGCTTAACGGGAAAGGTGAGGTGGGGTGATACATAAAACAAGGGTTTCAAATTAGCTCAGATACCGTTCCATAAACCCAATATGTAATAGACAAGACCTACTCCTTGCTCAGAGAACTGGACTCAACACGCCCTATTCACCGCACAAGAATATATCTGACTAGTAATAATCTTAAAACCTATGTATTGATATCTCTCTGTTAGTGTGTCAAGTGGGTGTAAAGCGGCATAAACACAGCAGTGAAAAGCAGCTAAACCCCATTATAAAAATAAATTACTTTGAAAAACCCATGAAACAAAGACAGTGAAAGAGAGCGAAATTCTTACACAATGCGTTCAGGGGCTGTGATGCAACCTGGATTGACCATATCTAGACCCACAGCTGGATGAGACATAAGGGTGGACACTCTTGGGGCTGAGAGGTTTGGTGAGGTTGGGTGAGCAAACGCAGACCCTTTAAAGTAATACTGCGTGGTACCCATCGCATGGGTCCCAAATCTCCAGGTTCAAGGGCATCTTCCTACATCGAAAACATGCATGAGAAACCCAGAAGATGGTACACCGTGTGATGGGGAAAGGTTTCTAAAACGCACCTCATTTCTCATCTCCTTGTGCTCGGGTTCGCCATTCCAGCCACTTTACTAGCAATCTCCCTACTTGGAGCATCAGCACCTTTAACCTCCTGTTCCGTACAGGTTGCAATTTGTCCTGAGGATGAACGGGAAGACTTGGAACCAATGAGAGACTAGCTCTTGGTGTAGGGACAGGCACAGGTCACTCTATTTTCCCATCAGGAAGAAGAATTAACCACAGGCTCAGCCTGCCCCCCGGAACCAGAACAGGGCCTGAAGCCATCCTGCGCTTTGGCGCCCAGCTCCCTAAAAAGCGAGTTGTAAAATGGAGCTTCAGGGCACTGCAATTCACAAACCTGCAGAGTTATAAATGATAACTCTCGTCCACAAATATATTGAGGGAAGGCAAAGAAGAGGATTTGAAATCAAGGCAGAATTGCAGGAAACATATTTCAGGAGGTAGATTCGAATCGCCTTTAAAGCACATGAAAAGCGGCAAAACGTTGACAATGATGCCCTTGGCCAAAAAGGGCGTATGCGTTTTTTCCTGAATATATTCAAGAAAAAACGCATACGCCCTTTTTGGCCAACCAAGCAACCTGGAAAGGCAAATCAGCGCTACAAAGAAGTCTCGCTTCCCATCGGTTAAAAGGGCCATGCTGAAAAAAGTGTCAAAACCAGAAATGCAGGACAGGCCATGGAGAAATGGGAGCCTTGCTACACTGATGGGCGGGATGTAAATTGCCAACAGCCACTCTGGAGAAGAGTACGGTGTGTCCTGAAACATCTAAAAAACACAGCTTAGAGAGCATAGGGCACTTCCACTCATGGGGGTATACATTGGGAAAATTAAAAATCAGCAAGACACAAGCACCCCAAAGTTTAGGGCTGCTCTCTTGACAAGGACCTCCACTTCATTCCACCTTCAATATCCCAGGAAAGAGAAAAATGGATAAAGGAGTTGTGGTCCTTATGTACAATGGAATATCACTCAGCCATGAAATCAATGTCATAAGGCTAGTAGCAGCATGATGAGTGGATTTAGGTACGACGATTCTAAGTGAAATAAGTCACACAGAAAAGGACACTTCTCATATTGTATCACTTATAGAGGGAATGTAAAAACCGTTACACTTGAACTGAATTACAAAACAGAACAGAGTCACACATGCAGAAAACACACTATGGCTGCTTAACGGGAAAGGTGAGGTGGGGTGATACATAAAACAAGGGTTTCAAATTAGCTCAGATACCGTTCCATAAACCCAATATGTAATAGACAAGACCTACTCCTTGCTCAGAGAACTGGACTCAACACGCCCTATTCACCGCACAAGAATATATCTGACTAGTAATAATCTTAAAACCTATGTATTGATATCTCTCTGTTAGTGTGTCAAGTGGGTGTAAAGCGGCATAAACACAGCAGTGAAAAGCAGCTAAACCCCATTATAAAAATAAATTACTTTGAAAAACCCATGAAACAAAGACAGTGAAAGAGAGCGAAATTTTTACACAATGCGTTCAGGGGCTGTGATGCAACCTGGATTGACCATATCTAGACCCACAGCTGGATGAGACATAAGGGTGGACACTCTTGGGGCTGAGAGGTTTGGTGAGGTTGGGTGAGCAAACGCAGACCCTTTAAAGTAATACTGCGTGGTACCCATCGCATGGGTCCCAAATCTCCAGGTTCAAGGGCATCTTCCTACATCGAAAACATGCATGAGAAACCCAGAAGATGGTACACCGTGTGATGGGGAAAGGTTTCTAAAACGCACCTCATTTCTCATCTCCTTGTGCTCGGGTTCGCCATTCCAGCCACTTTACTAGCAATCTCCCTACTTGGAGCATCAGCACCTTTAACCTCCTGTTCCGTACAGGTTGCAATTTGTCCTGAGGATGAACGGGAAGACTTGGAACCAATGAGAGACTAGCTCTTGGTGTAGGGACAGGCACAGGTCACTCTATTTTCCCATCAGGAAGAAGAATTAACCACAGGCTCAGCCTGCCCCCCGGAACCAGAACAGGGCCTGAAGCCATCCTGCGCTTTGGCGCCCAGCTCCCTAAAAAGCGAGTTGTAAAATGGAGCTTCAGGGCACTGCAATTCACAAACCTGCAGAGTTATAAATGATAACTCTCGTCCACAAATATATTGAGGGAAGGCAAAGAAGAGGATTTGAAATCAAGGCAGAATTGCAGGAAACATATTTCAGGAGGTAGATTCGAATCGCCTTTAAAGCACATGAAAAGCGGCAAAACGTTGACAATGATGCCCTTGGCCAAAAAGGGCGTATGCGTTTTTTCCTGAATATATTCAAGAAAAAACGCATACGCCCTTTTTGGCCAACCAAGCAACCTGGAAAGGCAAATCAGCGCTACAAAGAAGTCTCGCTTCCCATCGGTTAAAAGGGCCATGCTGAAAAAAGTGTCAAAACCAGAAATGCAGGACAGGCCATGGAGAAATGGGAGCCTTGCTACACTGATGGGCGGGATGTAAATTGCCAACAGCCACTCTGGAGAAGAGTACGGTGTGTCCTGAAACATCTAAAAAACACAGCTTAGAGAGCATAGGGCACTTCCACTCATGGGGGTATACATTGGGAAAATTAAAAATCAGCAAGACACAAGCACCCCAAAGTTTAGGGCTGCTCTCTTGACAAGGACCTCCACTTCATTCCACCTTCAATATCCCAGGAAAGAGAAAAATGGATAAAGGAGTTGTGGTCCTTATGTACAATGGAATATCACTCAGCCATGAAATCAATGTCATAAGGCTAGTAGCAGCATGATGAGTGGATTTAGGTACGACGATTCTAAGTGAAATAAGTCACACAGAAAAGGACACTTCTCATAAGGTATCACTGATAGAGGGAATGTAAAAACCGTTACACTTGAACTGAATTACAAAACAGAACGGAGTCACACATGCAGAAAACACACTATGGCTGCTTAACGGGAAAGGTGAGGTGGGGTGATACATAAAACAAGGGTTTCAAATTAGCTCAGATACCGTTCCATAAACCCAATATGTAATAGACAAGACCTACTCCTTGCTCAGAGAACTGGACTCAACACGCCCTATTCACCACACAAGAATATATCTGACTAGTAATAATCTTAAAACCTATGTATTGATATCTCTCTGTTAGTGTGTCAAGTGGGTGTAAAGCGGCATAAACACAGCAGTGAAAAGCAGCTAAACCCCATTATAAAAATAAGTTACTTTGAAAAACCCATGAAACAAAGACAGTGAAAGAGAGAGAAATTCTTACACAATGTGTTCAGGGGCTGTGATGCAACCTGGATTGACCATATCTAGACCCACAGCTGGATGAGACATAAGGGTGGACACTCTTGGGGCTGAGAGGTTTGGTGAGGTTGGGTGAGCAAACGCAGACCCTTTAAAGTAATACTGCGTGGTACCCATCGCATGGGTCCCAAATCTCCAGGTTCAAGGGCATCTTCCTACATCGAAAACATGCATGAGAAACCCAGAAGATGGTACACCGTGTGATGGGGAAAGGTTTCTAAAACGCACCTCATTTCTCATCTCCTTGTGCTCGGGTTCGCCATTCCAGCCACTTTACTAGCAATCTCCCTACTTGGAGCATCAGCACCTTTAACCTCCTGTTCCGTACAGGTTGCAATTTGTCCTGAGGATGAACGGGAAGACTTGGAACCAATGAGAGACTAGCTCTTGGTGTAGGGACAGGCACAGGTCACTCTATTTTCCCATCAGGAAGAAGAATTAACCACAGGCTCAGCCTGCCCCCCGGAACCAGAACACGGCCTGAAGCCATCCTGCGCTTTGGCGCCCAGCTCCCTAAAAAGCGAGTTGTAAAATGGAGCTTCAGGGCACTGCAATTCACAAACCTGCAGAGTTATAAATGATAACTCTCGTCCACAAATATATTGAGGGAAGGCAAAGAAGAGGATTTGAAATCAAGGCAGAATTGCAGGAAACAGATTTCAGGAGGTAGATTCGAATCGCCTTTAAAGCACATGAAAAGCGGCAAAACGTTGACAATGATGCCCTTGGCCAAAAAGGGCGTATGCGTTTTTTCCTGAATATATTCAAGAAAAAACGCATACGCCCTTTTTGGCCAACCAAGCAACCTGGAAAGGCAAATCAGCGCTACAAAGAAGTCTCGCTTCCCATCGGTTAAAAGGGCCATGCTGAAAAAAGTGTCAAAACCAGAAATGCAGGACAGGCCATGGAGAAATGGGAGCCTTGCTACACTGATGGGCGGGATGTAAATTGCCAACAGCCACTCTGGAGAAGAGTACGGTGTGTCCTGAAACATCTAAAAAACACAGCTTAGAGAGCATAGGGCACTTCCACTCATGGGGGTATACATTGGGAAAATTAAAAATCAGCAAGACACAAGCACCCCAAAGTTTAGGGCTGCTCTCTTGACAAGGACCTCCACTTCATTCCACCTTCAATATCCCAGGAAAGAGAAAAATGGATAAAGGAGTTGTGGTCCTTATGTACAATGGAATATCACTCAGCCATGAAATCAATGTCATAAGGCTAGTAGCAGCATGATGAGTGGATTTAGGTACGACGATTCTAAGTGAAATAAGTCACACAGAAAAGGACACTTCTCATAAGGTATCACTGATAGAGGGAATGTAAAAACCGTTACACTTGAACTGAATTACAAAACAGAACGGAGTCACACATGCAGAAAACACACTATGGCTGCTTAACGGGAAAGGTGAGGTGGGGTGATACATAAAACAAGGGTTTCAAATTAGCTCAGATACCGTTCCATAAACCCAATATGTAATAGACAAGACCTACTCCTTGCTCAGAGAACTGGACTCAACACGCCCTATTCACCGCACAAGAATATATCTGACTAGTAATAATCTTAAAACCTATGTATTGATATCTCTCTGTTAGTGTGTCAAGTGGGTGTAAAGCGGCATAAACACAGCAGTGAAAAGCAGCTAAACCCCATTATAAAAATAAGTTACTTTGAAAAACCCATGAAACAAAGACAGTGAAAGAGAGAGAAATTCTTACACAATGCGTTCAGGGGCTGTGATGCAACCTGGATTGACCATATCTAGACCCACAGCTGGATGAGACATAAGGGTGGACACTCTTGGGGCTGAGAGGTTTGGTGAGGTTGGGTGAGCAAACGCAGACCCTTTAAAGTAATACTGCGTGGTACCCATCGCATGGGTCCCAAATCTCCAGGTTCAAGGGCATCTTCCTACATCGAAAACATGCATGAGAAACCCAGAAGATGGTACACCGTGTGATGGGGAAAGGTTTCTAAAACGCACCTCATTTCTCATCTCCTTGTGCTCGGGTTCGCCATTCCAGCCACTTTACTAGCAATCTCCCTACTTGGAGCATCAGCACCTTTAACCTCCTGTTCCGTACAGGTTGCAATTTGTCCTGAGGATGAACGGGAAGACTTGGAACCAATGAGAGACTAGCTCTTGGTGTAGGGACAGGCACAGGTCACTCTATTTTCCCATCAGGAAGAAGAATTAACCACAGGCTCAGCCTGCCACCCGGAACAAGAACAGGGCCTGAAGCCATCCTGCACTTTGGCGGCCAGCTCCCTAAAAAGCGAGTTGTAAAATGGAGCTTCAGGGCACTGCAATTCACAAACCTGCAGAGTTATAAATGATAACTCTCGTCCACAAATATATTGAGGGAAGGCAAAGAAGAGGATTTGAAATCAAGGCAGAATTGCAGGAAACAGATTTCAGGAGGTAGATTCGAATCGCCTTTAAAGCACATGAAAAGCGGCAAAACGTTGACAATGATGCCCTTGGCCAAAAAGGGCGTATGCGTTTTTTCCTGAATATATTCAGGAAAAAACGCATACGCCCTTTTTGGCCAACCAAGCAACCTGGAAAGGCAAATCAGCGCTACAAAGAAGTCTCGCTTCCCATCGGTTAAAAGGGCCATGCTGAAAAAAGTGTCAAAACCAGAAATGCAGGACAGGCCATGGAGAAATGGGAGCCTTGCTACACTGATGGGAGGGATGTAAATTGCCAACAGCCACTCTGGAGAAGAGTACGGTGTGTCCTGAAACATCTAAAAAACACAGCTTAGAGAGCATAGGGCACTTCCACTCATGGGGGTATACATTGGGAAAATTAAAAATCAGCAAGACACAAGCACCCCAAAGTTTAGGGCTGCTCTCTTGACAAGGACCTCCACTTCATTCCACCTTCAATATCCCAGGAAAGAGAAAAATGGATAAAGGAGATGTGGTCCTTATGTACAATGGAATATCACTCAGCCATGAAATCAATGTCATAAGGCTAGTAGCAGCATGATGAGTGGATTTAGGTACGACGATTCTAAGTGAAATAAGTCACACAGAAAAGGACACTTCTCATAAGGTATCACTGATAGAGGGAATGTAAAAACCGTTACACTTGAACTGAATTACAAAACAGAACGGAGTCACACATGCAGAAAACACACTATGGCTGCTTAACGGGAAAGGTGAGGTGGGGTGATACATAAAACAAGGGTTTCAAATTAGCTCAGATACCGTTCCATAAACCCAATATGTAATAGACAAGACCTACTCCTTGCTCAGAGAACTGGACTCAACACGCCCTATTCACCGCACAAGAATATATCTGACTAGTAATAATCTTAAAACCTATGTATTGATATCTCTCTGTTAGTGTGTCAAGTGGGTGTAAAGCGGCATAAACACAGCAGTGAAAAGCAGCTAAACCCCATTATAAAAATAAATTACTTTGAAAAACCCATGAAACAAAGACAGTGAAAGAGAGAGAAATTCTTACACAATGCGTTCAGGGGCTGTGATGCCACCTGGATTGACCATATCTAGACCCACAGCTGGATGAGACATAAGGGTGGACACTCTTGGGGCTGAGAGGTTTGGTGAGGTTGGGTGAGCAAACGCAGACCCTTTAAAGTAATACTGCGTGGTACCCATCGCATGGGTCCCAAATCTCCAGGTTCAAGGGCATCTTCCTACATTGAAAACATGCATGAGAAAACAAAAAGATGGTACACCATGTGATGGGGAAAGGTTTCTAAAACGCACCTCATTTCTCATCTCCTTGTGCTCGGGTTCGCCATTCCAGCCACTTTACTAGCAATCTCCCTACTTGGAGCATCAGCACCTTTAACCTCCTGTTCCGTACAGGTTGCAATTTGTCCTGAGGATGAACGGGAAGACTTGGCACCAATGAGAGACTAGCTCCTGGTGTAGGGACAGGCACAGGTCACTCTATTTTCCCATCAGGAAGAAGAATTAACCACAGGCTCAGCCTGCCCCCCGGAACCAGAACAGGGCCTGAAGCCACCCTGCGCTTTTGCGGCCATCTCCCAAAAAGGCGAGTTGTAAAATGGAGCTTCAGGGCACTGCAATTCACAAACCGGCAGAGTTATAAATGATAACTCTCGTCCACAAATATATTGAGGGAAGGCAAAGAAGAGGATTTGAAATCAAGGCAGAATTGCAGGAAACAAATTTCAGGAGGTCGATTCGAATCGCCTTTAAAGCACATGAAAAGCGGCAAAACGTTGACAATGAGGCCCTTGGCCAAAAAGGGCGTATGCGTTTTTTCCTGAATATATTCAGGAAAAAACGCATACGCCCTTTTTGGCCAACCAAGCAACCTGGAAAGGCAAATCAGCGCTAAAAAGAAGTCTCGCTACCCATTGGTCAAAATGGCCATGCTGAAAAAAGTGTCAAAACCAGAAATACAGGAAAGGCCATGGAGAAATGGGAGCCGTGCTACACTGATGGGCGGGATGTAAATTGCCAACAGCCACTCTGGAGAAGTGTACGGTGAGTCCTGAAACGTCTAAAAAGCAAAGCTTAGAGAGCATAGGGCACTTCCACTCATGGGGATATACATTGGGAAAATTAAAAATCAGCAAGACACAAGCACCCCAAAGTTTAGGGCTGCTCTCTTGACAAGGACCTCCACTTCATTCCACCTTCAATATCCCAGGAAAGAGAAAAATGGATAAAGGAGTTGTGGTCCTTATATACAATGGAATATCACTCAGCCATGAAATCAATGTCATAAGGCTAGTAGCAGCATGATGAGTGGATTTAGGTACGACGATTCTAAGTGAAATAAGTCACACAGAAAAGGACACTTCTCATAAGGTATCACTTATAGAGGGAATGTCAAAAGCGTCACACTTGAACTGAATTACAAAACAGAACAGAGTCACACATGCAGAAAACACACTATGGCTGCTTAACGGGAAAGGTGAGGTGGGGTGATACATAAAACAAGGGTTTCAAATTAGCTCAGATACCGTTCCATAAACCCAATATGTAATAGACAAGACCTACTCCTTGCTCAGAGAACTGGACTCAACACGCCCTATTCACCGCACAAGAATATATCTGACTAGTAATAATCTTAAAACCTATGTATTGATATCTCTCTGTTAGTGTGTCAAGTGGGTGTAAAGCGGCATAAACACAGCAGTGAAAAGCAGCTAAACCCCATTATAAAAATAAATTACTTTGAAAAACCCATGAAACAAAGACAGTGAAAGAGAGCGAAATTCTTACACAATGCGTTCAGGGGCTGTGATGCCACCTGGATTGACCATATCTAGACCCACAGCTGGATGAGACATAAGGGTGGACACTCTTGGGGCTGAGAGGTTTGGTGAGGTTGGGTGAGCAAACGCAGACCCTTTAAAGTAATACTGCGTGGTACCCATCGCATGGGTCCCAAATCTCCAGGTTCAAGGGCATCTTCCTACATCGAAAACATGCATGAGAAACCCAGAAGATGGTACACCGTGTGATGGGGAAAGGTTTCTAAAACGCACCTCATTTCTCATCTCCTTGTGCTCGGGTTCGCCATTCCAGCCACTTTACTAGCAATCTCCCTACTTGGAGCATCAGCACCTTTAACCTCCTGTTCCGTACAGGTTGCAATTTGTCCTGAGGATGAACGGGAAGACTTGGAACCAATGAGAGACTAGCTCTTGGTGTAGGGACAGGCACAGGTCACTCTATTTTCCCATCAGGAAGAAGAATTAACCACAGGCTCAGCCTGCCACCCGGAACCAGAACAGGGCCTGAAGCCATCCTGCGCTTTGGCGCCCAGCTCCCTAAAAAGCGAGTTGTAAAATGGAGCTTCAGGGCACTGCAATTCACAAACCTGCAGAGTTATAAATGATAACTCTCGTCCACAAATATATTGAGGGAAGGCAAAGAAGAGGATTTGAAATCAAGGCAGAATTGCAGGAAACAGATTTCAGGAGGTAGATTCGAATCGCCTTTAAAGCACATGAAAAGCGGCAAAACGTTGACAATGATGCCCTTGGCCAAAAAGGGCGTATGCGTTTTTTCCTGAATATATTCAAGAAAAAACGCATACGCCCTTTTTGGCCAACCAAGCAACCTGGAAAGGCAAATCAGCGCTACAAAGAAGTCTCGCTTCCCATCGGTTAAAAGGGCCATGCTGAAAAAAGTGTCAAAACCAGAAATGCAGGACAGGCCATGGAGAAATGGGAGCCTTGCTACACTGATGGGCGGGATGTAAATTGCCAACAGCCACTCTGGAGAAGAGTACGGTGTGTCCTGAAACATCTAAAAAACACAGCTTAGAGAGCATAGGGCACTTCCACTCATGGGGGTATACATTGGGAAAATTAAAAATCAGCAAGACACAAGCACCCCAAAGTTTAGGGCTGCTCTCTTGACAAGGACCTCCACTTCATTCCACCTTCAATATCCCAGGAAAGAGAAAAATGGATAAAGGAGTTGTGGTCCTTATGTACAATGGAATATCACTCAGCCATGAAATCAATGTCATAAGGCTAGTAGCAGCATGATGAGTGGATTTAGGTACGACGATTCTAAGTGAAATAAGTCACACAGAAAAGGACACTTCTCATAAGGTATCACTGATAGAGGGAATGTAAAAACCGTTACACTTGAACTGAATTACAAAACAGAACGGAGTCACACATGCAGAAAACACACTATGGCTGCTTAACGGGAAAGGTGAGGTGGGGTGATACATAAAACAAGGGTTTCAAATTAGCTCAGATACCGTTCCATAAACCCAATATGTAATAGACAAGACCTACTCCTTGCTCAGAGAACTGGACTCAACACGCCCTATTCACCACACAAGAATATATCTGACTAGTAATAATCTTAAAACCTATGTATTGATATCTCTCTGTTAGTGTGTCAAGTGGGTGTAAAGCGGCATAAACACAGCAGTGAAAAGCAGCTAAACCCCATTATAAAAATAAGTTACTTTGAAAAACCCATGAAACAAAGACAGTGAAAGAGAGAGAAATTCTTACACAATGCGTTCAGGGGCTGTGATGCAACCTGGATTGACCATATCTAGACCCACAGCTGGATGAGACATAAGGGTGGACACTCTTGGGGCTGAGAGGTTTGGTGAGGTTGGGTGAGCAAACGCAGACCCTTTAAAGTAATACTGCGTGGTACCCATCGCATGGGTCCCAAATCTCCAGGTTCAAGGGCATCTTCCTACATCGAAAACATGCATGAGAAACCCAGAAGATGGTACACTGTGTGATGGGGAAAGTTTTCTAAAACGCACCTCATTTCTCATCTCCTTGTGCTCGGGTTCGCCATTCCAGCCACTTTACTAGCAATCTCCCTACTTGGAGCATCAGCACCTTTAACCTCCTGTTCCGTACAGGTTGCAATTTGTCCTGAGGATGAACGGGAAGACTTGGAACCAATGAGAGACTAGCTCTTGGTGTAGGGACAGGCACAGGTCACTCTATTTTCCCATCAGGAAGAAGAATTAACCACAGGCTCAGCCTGCCACCCGGAACAAGAACAGGGCCTGAAGCCATCCTGCGCTTTGGCGGCCAGCTCCCTAAAAAGCGAGTTGTAAAATGGAGCTTCAGGGCACTGCAATTCACAAACCTGCAGAGTTATAAATGATAACTCTCGTCCACAAATATATTGAGGGAAGGCAAAGAAGAGGATTTGAAATCAAGGCAGAATTGCAGGAAACAGATTTCAGGAGGTAGATTCGAATCGCCTTTAAAGCACATGAAAAGCGGCAAAACGTTGACAATGATGCCCTTGGCCAAAAAGGGCGTATGCGTTTTTTCCTGAATATATTCAGGAAAAAACGCATACGCCCTTTTTGGCCAACCAAGCAACCTGGAAAGGCAAATCAGCGCTACAAAGAAGTCTCGCTTCCCATCGGTTAAAAGGGCCATGCTGAAAAAAGTGTCAAAACCAGAAATGCAGGACAGGCCATGGAGAAATGGGAGCCTTGCTACACTGATGGGAGGGATGTAAATTGCCAACAGCCACTCTGGAGAAGAGTACGGTGTGTCCTGAAACATCTAAAAAACACAGCTTAGAGAGCATAGGGCACTTCCACTCATGGGGGTATACATTGGGAAAATTAAAAATCAGCAAGACACAAGCACCCCAAAGTTTAGGGCTGCTCTCTTGACAAGGACCTCCACTTCATTCCACCTTCAATATCCCAGGAAAGAGAAAAATGGATAAAGGAGTTGTGGTCCTTATGTACAATGGAATATCACTCAGCCATGAAATCAATGTCATAAGGCTAGTAGCAGCATGATGAGTGGATTTAGGTACGACGATTCTAAGTGAAATAAGTCACACAGAAAAGGACACTTCTCATAAGGTATCACTGATAGAGGGAATGTAAAAACCGTTACACTTGAACTGAATTACAAAACAGAACGGAGTCACACATGCAGAAAACACACTATGGCTGCTTAACGGGAAAGGTGAGGTGGGGTGATACATAAAACAAGGGTTTCAAATTAGCTCAGATACCGTTCCATAAACCCAATATGTAATAGACAAGACCTACTCCTTGCTCAGAGAACTGGACTCAACACGCCCTATTCACCACACAAGAATATATCTGACTAGTAATAATCTTAAAACCTATGTATTGATATCTCTCTGTTAGTGTGTCAAGTGGGTGTAAAGCGGCATAAACACAGCAGTGAAAAGCAGCTAAACCCCATTATAAAAATAAGTTACTTTGAAAAACCCATGAAACAAAGACAGTGAAAGAGAGAGAAATTCTTACACAATGCGTTCAGGGGCTGTGATGCAACCTGGATTGACCATATCTAGACCCACAGCTGGATGAGACATAAGGGTGGACACTCTTGGGGCTGAGAGGTTTGGTGAGGTTGGGTGAGCAAACGCAGACCCTTTAAAGTAATACTGCGTGGTACCCATCGCATGGGTCCCAAATCTCCAGGTTCAAGGGCATCTTCCTACATCGAAAACATGCATGAGAAACCCAGAAGATGGTACACCGTGTGATGGGGAAAGTTTTCTAAAACGCACCTCATTTCTCATCTCCTTGTGCTCGGGTTCGCCATTCCAGCCACTTTACTAGCAATCTCCCTACTTGGAGCATCAGCACCTTTAACCTCCTGTTCCGTACAGGTTGCAATTTGTCCTGAGGATGAACGGGAAGACTTGGAACCAATGAGAGACTAGCTCTTGGTGTAGGGACAGGCACAGGTCACTCTATTTTCCCATCAGGAAGAAGAATTAACCACAGGCTCAGCCTGCCACCCGGAACAAGAACAGGGCCTGAAGCCATCCTGCGCTTTGGCGGCCAGCTCCCTAAAAAGCGAGTTGTAAAATGGAGCTTCAGGGCACTGCAATTCACAAACCTGCAGAGTTATAAATGATAACTCTCGTCCACAAATATATTGAGGGAAGGCAAAGAAGAGGATTTGAAATCAAGGCAGAATTGCAGGAAACAGATTTCAGGAGGTAGATTCGAATCGCCTTTAAAGCACATGAAAAGCGGCAAAACGTTGACAATGATGCCCTTGGCCAAAAAGGGCGTATGCGTTTTTTCCTGAATATATTCAGGAAAAAACGCATACGCCCTTTTTGGCCAACCAAGCAACCTGGAAAGGCAAATCAGCGCTACAAAGAAGTCTCGCTTCCCATCGGTTAAAAGGGCCATGCTGAAAAAAGTGTCAAAACCAGAAATGCAGGACAGGCCATGGAGAAATGGGAGCCTTGCTACACTGATGGGAGGGATGTAAATTGCCAACAGCCACTCTGGAGAAGAGTACGGTGTGTCCTGAAACATCTAAAAAACACAGCTTAGAGAGCATAGGGCACTTCCACTCATGGGGGTATACATTGGGAAAATTAAAAATCAGCAAGACACAAGCACCCCAAAGTTTAGGGCTGCTCTCTTGACAAGGACCTCCACTTCATTCCACCTTCAATATCCCAGGAAAGAGAAAAATGGATAAAGGAGTTGTGGTCCTTATGTACAATGGAATATCACTCAGCCATGAAATCAATGTCATAAGGCTAGTAGCAGCATGATGAGTGGATTTAGGTACGACGATTCTAAGTGAAATAAGTCACACAGAAAAGGACACTTCTCATAAGGTATCACTGATAGAGGGAATGTAAAAACCGTTACACTTGAACTGAATTACAAAACAGAACGGAGTCACACATGCAGAAAACACACTATGGCTGCTTAACGGGAAAGGTGAGGTGGGGTGATACATAAAACAAGGGTTTCAAATTAGCTCAGATACCGTTCCATAAACCCAATATGTAATAGACAAGACCTACTCCTTGCTCAGAGAACTGGACTCAACACGCCCTATTCACCGCACAAGAATATATCTGACTAGTAATAATCTTAAAACCTATGTATTGATATCTCTCTGTTAGTGTGTCAAGTGGGTGTAAAGCGGCATAAACACAGCAGTGAAAAGCAGCTAAACCCCATTATAAAAATAAGTTACTTTGAAAAACCCATGAAACAAAGACAGTGAAAGAGAGAGAAATTCTTACACAATGCGTTCAGGGGCTGTGATGCCACCTGGATTGACCATATCTAGACCCACAGCTGGATGAGACATAAGGGTGGACACTCTTGGGGCTGAGAGGTTTGGTGAGGTTGGGTGAGCAAACGCAGACCCTTTAAAGTAATA
Organism: Balaenoptera ricei; assembly: GCF_028023285.1. Classification (NCBI taxonomy): domain Eukaryota; kingdom Metazoa; phylum Chordata; class Mammalia; order Artiodactyla; family Balaenopteridae; genus Balaenoptera; species Balaenoptera ricei. The sequence goes on from NW_026777610.1 coordinate 60,446, forward strand.
CTGCGTGGTACCCATCGCATGGGTCCCAAATCTCCAGGTTCAAGGGCATCTTCCTACCTCGAAAACATGCATGAGAAACCCAGAAGATGGTACACCGTGTGATGGGGAAAGTTTTCTAAAACGCACCTCATTTCTCATCTCCTTGTGCTCGGGTTCGCCATTCCAGCCACTTTACTAGCAATCTCCCTACTTGGAGCATCAGCACCTTTAACCTCCTGTTCCGTACAGGTTGCAATTTGTCCTGAGGATGAACGGGAAGACTTGGAACCAATGAGAGACTAGCTCTTGGTGTAGGGTCAGGCACAGGTCACTCTATTTTCCCATCAGGAAGAAGAATTAACCACAGGCTCAGCCTGCCACCCGGAACAAGAACAGGGCCTGAAGCCATCCTGCACTTTGGCGGCCAGCTCCCTAAAAAGCGAGTTGTAAAATGGAGCTTCAGGGCACTGCAATTCACAAACCTGCAGAGTTATAAATGATAACTCTCGTCCACAAATATATTGAGGGAAGGCAAAGAAGAGGATTTCAAATCAAGGCAGAATTGCAGGAAACAGATTTCAGGAGGTAGATTCGAATCGCCTTTAAAGCACATGAAAAGCGGCAAAACGTTGACAATGATGCCCTTGGCCAAAAAGGGCGTATGCGTTTTTTCCTGAATATATTCAGGAAAAAACGCATACGCCCTTTTTGGCCAACCAAGCAACCTGGAAAGGCAAATCAGCGCTACAAAGAAGTCTCGCTTCCCATCGGTTAAAAGGGCCATGCTGAAAAAAGTGTCAAAACCAGAAATACAGAACAGGCCATGGAGAAATGGGAGCCGTGCTACACTGATGGGCGGGATGTAAATTGCCAACAGCCACTCTGGAGAAGTGTACGGTGAGTCCTGAAACGTCTAAAAAGCAAAGCTTAGAGAGCATAGGGCACTTCCACTCATGGGGGATACATTGGGAAAATTAAAAATCAGCAAGACACAAGCACCCCAAAGTTTAGGGCTGCTCTCTTGACAAGGACCTCCACTTCATTCCACCTTCAATATCCCAGGAAAGAAAAAAATGGATAAAGAAGTTGTGGTCCTTATATACAATGGAATATCACTCAGCCATGAAATCAATGTCATAAGGCTAGTAGCAGCATGATGAGTGGATTTAGGTACGACGATTCTAAGTGAAATAAGTCACACAGAAAAGGACACTTCTCATAATGTATCACTTATAGAGGGAATGTAAAAACCGTTACACTTGAACTGAATTACAAAACAGAACAGAGTCACACATGCAGAAAACACACTATGGCTGCTTAACGGGAAAGGTGAGGTGGGGTGATACATAAAACAAGGGTTTCAAATTAGCTCAGATACCGTTCCATAAACCCAATATGTAATAGACAAGACCTACTCCTTGCTCAGAGAACTGGACTCAACACGCCCTATTCACCGCACAAGAATATATCTGACTAGTAATAATCTTAAAACATATGTATTGATATCTCTCTGTTAGTGTGTCAATGGGTGTAAAGTGGCATAAACACAGCAGTGAAAAGCAGCTAAACCCCATTATAAAAATAAATTACTTTGAAAAACCCATGAAACAAAGACAGTGAAAGAGAGAGAAATTCTTACACAATGCGTTCAGGGGCTGTGATGCAACCTGGATTGACCATATCTAGACCCACAGCTGGAAGAGACATAAGGGTGGACACTCTTGGGGCTGAGAGGTTTGGTGAGGTTTGGTGAGCAAACGCAGACCCTTTAAAGTAATACTGCGTGGTACCCATCGCATGGGTCCCAAATCTCCAGGTTCAAGGGCATCTTCCTACATCGAAAACATGCGTGAGAAACCCAGAAGATGGTACACCGTGTGATGGGGAAAGGTTTCTAAAACGCACCTCATTTCTCATCTCCTTGTGCTCGGGTTCGCCATTCCAGCCACTTTACTAGCAATCTCCCTACTTGGAGCATCAGCACCTTTAACCTCCTGTTCCGTACAGGTTGCAATTTGTCCTGAGGATGAACGGGAAGACTTGGAACCAATGAGAGACTAGCTCTTGGTGTAGGGACAGGCACAGGTCACTCTATTTTCCCATCAGGAAGAAGAATTAACCACAGGCTCATCCTCCCCCCCGGAACCAGAACAGGGCCTGAAGCCAACCTGCACTTTTGCGGCCAGCTCCCAAAAAAGCGAGTTGTAAAATGGAGCTTCAGGGCACTGCAATTCACAAACCTGCAGAGTTATAAATGATAACTCTCGTCCACAAATATATTGAGGGAAGGCAAAGAAGAGGATTTGAAATCAAGGCAGAATTGCAGGAAACAGATTTCAGGAGGTAGATTTGAATCGCCTTTAAAGCACATGAAAAGCGGCAAAACGTTGACAATGATGCCCTTGGCCAAAAAGGGCGTATGCGTTTTTTCCTGAATATATTCAGGAAAAAACGCATACGCCCTTTTTGGCCAACCAAGCAACCTGGAAAGGCAAATCAGCGCTACAAAGAAGACTCGCTACCCATCGGTCAAAAGGGCCATGCTGAAAAAAGTCTCAAAACCAGAAATGCAGGACAGGCCATGGAGAAATGGGAGCCTTGCTACACTGATGGGCGGGATGTAAATTGCCAACAGCCACTCTGGAGAAGTGTACGGTGTGTCCTGAAACATCTAAAAAACACAGCTTAGAGAGCATAGGGCACTTCCACTCATGGGGGTATAAATTGGGAAAATGAAAAATCAGCAAGACACAAGCACCCCAAAGTTTAGGGCTGCTCTGTTGACAAGGACCTCCACTTCATTCCACCTTCTATATCCCAGGAAAGGGAAAAATGGATAAAGAAGTTGTGGTCCTTATGTACAATGGAATATCACTCAGCCATGAAATCAATGTCATAAGGCTAGTAGCAGCATGATGAGTGGATTTAGGTACGACGATTCTAAGTGAAATAAGTCACACAGAAAAGGACACTTCTCATAAGGTATCACTTATAGAGGGAATGAAAAAACCGTTACACTTGAACTGAATTACAAAACAGAACAGAGTCACACATGCAGAAAACACACTATGGCTGCTTAACGGGAAAGGTGAGGTGGGGTGATACATAAAACAAGGGTTTCAAATTAGCTCAGATACCGTTCCATAAACCCAATATGTAATAGACAAGACCTACTCCTTGCTCAGAGAACTGGACTCAACACGCCCTATTCACCGCACAAGAATATATCTGACTAGTAATAATCTTAAAACCTATGTATTGATATCTCTCTGTTAGTGTGTCAAGTGGGTGTAAAGCGGCATAAATACAGCAGTGAAAAGCAGCTAAACCCCATTATAAAAATAAATTACTTCGAAAAACCCATGAAACAAAGACAGTGAAAGAGAGAGAAATTCTTACACAATGCGTTCAGGGGCTGTGATGCAACCTGGATTGACCATATCTAGATCCACAGCTGGATGAGACATAAGGGTGGACACTCTTGGGGCTGAGAGGTTTGGTGAGGTTGGGTGAGCAAACGCAGACCCTTTAAAGTAATACTGCGTGGTACCCATTGCATGGGTCGCAAATCTCCAGGTTCAAGGGCATCTTCCTACATCGAAAACATGCATGAGAAAACCAAAAGATGGTACACCATGTGATGGGGAAAGGTTTCTAAAACGCACCTCATTTCTATTCTCCTTGTGCCCGGGTTCGCCATTCCAGCCGCTTTACTAACAATCTCCCTACTTGGAGCATCAGCACCTTTAACCTCCTGTTCCGTACAGGTTGCAATTTGTCCTGAGGATGAACGGGAACACGGGGAACCAGGGAGAGACTAGCTCTTGGTGTTGGGACAGGCACAGGTCACTCTATTTTCCCATCAGGAAGAAGAATTAACCACAGGCTCATCCTCCCCCCCGGAACCAGAACAGGGCGTGAAGCCAACCTGCGCTTTTGAGGCCAGCTCCCAAAAAAGCGAGTTGTAAAATGGAGCTTCAGGGCACTGCAATTCACAAACCTGCAGAGTTATAAATGATAACTCTCGTCCACAAATATATTGAGGGAAGGCAAAGAAGAGGATTTGAAATCAAGGCAGAATTGCAGGAAACAGATTTCAGGAGGTAGATTCGAATCGCCTTTAAAGCACATGAAAAGCGGCAAAACGTTGACAATGATGCCCTTGGCCAAAAAGGGCGTATGCGTTTTTTCCTGAATATATTCAGGAAAAAACGCATACGCCCTTTTTGGCCAACCAAGCAACCTGGAAAGGCAAATCAGCGCTACAAAGAAGACTCGCTACCCTTCGGTCAAAAGGGCCATGCTGAAAAAAGTCTCAAAACCAGAAATGCAGGACAGGCCATGGAGAAATGGGAGCCTTGCTACACTGATGGGCGGGATGTAAATTGCCAACAGCCACTCTGGAGAAGTGTACGGTGTGTCCTGAAACATCTAAAAAACACAGCTTAGAGAGCATAGGGCACTTCCACTCATGGGGGTATAAATTGGGAAAATGAAAAATCAGCAAGACACAAGCACCCCAAAGTTTAGGGCTGCTCTGTTGACAAGGACCTCCACTTCATTCCACCTTCTATATCCCAGGAAAGGGAAAAATGGATAAAGAAGTTGTGGTCCTTATGTACAATGGAATATCACTCAGCCATGAAATCAATGTCATAAGGCTAGTAGCAGCATGATGAGTGGATTTAGGTATGACGATTCTAAGTGAAATAAGTCACACAGAAAAGGACACTTCTCATAAGGTATCACTTATAGAGGGAATGAAAAAACCGTTACACTTGAACTGAAATACAAAACAGAACAGAGTCACACATGCAGAAAACACACTATGGCTGCTTAACGGGAAAGGTGAGGTGGGGTGATACATAAAACAAGGGTTTCAAATTAGCTCAGATACCGTTCCATAAACCCAATATGTAAAAGACAAGACCTACTCCTTGCTCAGAGAACTGGACTCAACACGCCCTATTCACCGCACAAGAATATATCTGACTAGTAATAATCTTAAAACCTATGTATTGATATCTCTCTGTTAGTGTGTCAAGTGGGTGTAAAGCGGCATAAATACAGCAGTGAAAAGCAGCTAAACCCCATTATAAAAATAAATTACTTCGAAAAACCCATGAAACAAAGACAGTGAAAGAGAGAGAAATTCTTACACAATGCGTTCAGGGGCTGTGATGCAACCTGGATTGACCATATCTAGATCCACAGCTGGATGAGACATAAGGGTGGACACTCTTGGGGCTGAGAGGTTTGGTGAGGTTGGGTGAGCAAACGCAGACCCTTTAAAGTAATACTGCGTGGTACCCATTGCATGGGTCGCAAATCTCCAGGTTCAAGGGCATCTTCCTACATTGAAAACATGCATGAGAAAACCAAAAGATGGTACACCATGTGATGGGGAAAGGTTTCTAAAACGCACCTCATTTCTCTTCTCCTTGTGCCCGGGTTCGCCATTCCAGCCGCTTTACTAACAATCTCCCTACTTGGAGCATCAGCACCTTTAACCTCCTGTTCCGTACAGGTTGCAATTTGTCCTGAGGATGAACGGGAACACGGGGAACCAGGGAGAGACTAGCTCTTGGTGTTGGGACAGGCACAGGTCACTCTATTTTCCCATCAGGAAGAAGAATTAACCACAGGCTCATCCTCCCCCCCGGAACCAGAACAGGGCGTGAAGCCAACCTGCGCTTTTGCGGCCAGCTCCCAAAAAAGCGAGTTGTAAAATGGAGCTTCAGGGCACTGCAATTCACAAACCTGCAGAGTTATAAATGATAACTCTCGTCCACAAATATATTGAGGGAAGGCAAAGAAGAGGATTTGAAATCAAGGCAGAATTGCAGGAAACAGATTTCAGGAGGTAGATTCGAATCGCCTTTAAAGCACATGAAAAGCGGCAAAACGTTGACAATGATGCCCTTGGCCAAAAAGGGCGTATGCGTTTTTTCCTGAATATATTCAGGAAAAAACGCATACGCCCTTTTTGGCCAACCAAGCAACCTGGAAAGGCAAATCAGCGCTACAAAGAAGACTCGCTACCCATCGGTCAAAAGGGCCATGCTGAAAAAAGTCTCAAAACCAGAAATGCAGGACAGGCCATGGAGAAATGGGAGCCTTGCTACACTGATGGGCGGGATGTAAATTGCCAACAGCCACTCTGGAGAAGTGTACGGTGTGTCCTGAAACATCTAAAAAACACAGCTTAGAGAGCATAGGGCACTTCCACTCATGGGGGTATAAATTGGGAAAATGAAAAATCAGCAAGACACAAGCACCCCAAAGTTTAGGGCTGCTCTGTTGACAAGGACCTCCACTTCATTCCACCTTCTATATCCCAGGAAAGGGAAAAATGGATAAAGAAGTTGTGGTCCTTATGTACAATGGAATATCACTCAGCCATGAAATCAATGTCATAAGGCTAGTAGCAGCATGATGAGTGGATTTAGGTACGACGATTCTAAGTGAAATAAGTCACACAGAAAAGGACACTTCTCATAAGGTATCACTTATAGAGGGAATGAAAAAACCGTTACACTTGAACTGAATTACAAAACAGAACAGAGTCACACATGCAGAAAACACACTATGGCTGCTTAACGGGAAAGGTGAGGTGGGGTGATACATAAAACAAGGGTTTCAAATTAGCTCAGATACCGTTCCATAAACCCAATATGTAATAGACAAGACCTACTCCTTGCTCAGAGAACTGGACTCAACACGCCCTATTCACCGCACAAGAATATATCTGACTAGTAATAATCTTAAAACCTATGTATTGATATCTCTCTGTTAGTGTGTCAAGTGGGTGTAAAGCGGCATAAATACAGCAGTGAAAAGCAGCTAAACCCCATTATAAAAATAAATTACTTCGAAAAACCCATGAAACAAAGACAGTGAAAGAGAGAGAAATTCTTACACAATGCGTTCAGGGGCTGTGATGCAACCTGGATTGACCATATCTAGATCCACAGCTGGATGAGACATAAGGGTGGACACTCTTGGGGCTGAGAGGTTTGGTGAGGTTGGGTGAGCAAACGCAGACCCTTTAAAGTAATACTGCGTGGTACCCATTGCATGGGTCGCAAATCTCCAGGTTCAAGGGCATCTTCCTACATCGAAAACATGCATGAGAAAACAAAAAGATGGTACACCATGTGATGGGGAAAGGTTTCTAAAACGCACCTCATTTCTCTTCTCCTTGTGCCCGGGTTCGCCATTCCAGCCGCTTTACTAACAATCTCCCTACTTGGAGCATCAGCACCTTTAACCTCCTGTTCCGTACAGGTTGCAATTTGTCCTGAGGATGAACGGGAACACGGGGAACCAGGGAGAGACTAGCTCTTGGTGTTGGGACAGGCACAGGTCACTCTATTTTCCCATCAGGAAGAAGAATTAACCACAGGCTCATCCTCCCCCCCGGAACCAGAACAGGGCGTGAAGCCAACATGCACTTTTGCGGCCAGCTCCCAAAAAAGCGAGTTGTAAAATGGAGCTTCAGGGCACTGCAATTCACAAACCTGCAGAGTTATAAATGATAACTCTCGTCCACAAATATATTGAGGGAAGGCAAAGAAGAGGATTTGAAATCAAGGCAGAATTGCAGGAAACAGATTTCAGGAGGTAGATTCGAATCGCCTTTAAAACACATGAAAAGCGGCAAAACGTTGACAATGATGCCCTTGGCCAAAAAGGGCGTATGCGTTTTTTCCTGAATATATTCAGGAAAAAACGCATACGCCCTTTTTGGCCAACCAAGCAACCTGGAAAGGCAAATCAGCGCTACAAAGAAGACTCGCTACCCATCGGTCAAAAGGGCCATGCTGAAAAAAGTGTCAAAACCAGAAATGCAGGACAGGCCATGGAGAAATGGGAGCCTTGCTACACTGATGGGCGGGATGTAAATTGCCAACAGCCACTCTGGAGAAGTGTACGGTGTGTCCTGAAACATCTAAAAAACACAGCTTAGAGAGCATAGGGCACTTCCACTCATGGGGGTATAAATTGGGAAAATGAAAAATCAGCAAGACACAAGCACCCCAAAGTTTAGGGCTGCTCTGTTGACAAGGACCTCCACTTCATTTCACCTTCTATATCCCAGGAAAGGGAAAAATGGATAAAGAAGTTGTGGTCCTTATGTACAATGGAATATCACTCAGCCATGAAATCAATGTCATAAGGCTAGTAGCAGCATGATGAGTGGATTTAGGTATGACGATTCTAAGTGAAATAAGTCACACAGAAAAGGACACTTCTCATAAGGTATCACTTATAGAGGGAATGAAAAAACCGTTACACTTGAACTGAATTACAAAACAGAACAGAGTCACACATGCAGAAAACACACTATGGCTGCTTAACGGGAAAGGTGAGGTGGGGTGATACATAAAACAAGGGTTTCAAATTAGCTCAGATACCGTTCCATAAACCCAATATGTAATAGACAAGACCTACTCCTTGCTCAGAGAACTGGACTCAACACGCCCTATTCACCGCACAAGAATATATCTGACTAGTAATAATCTTAAAACCTATGTATTGATATCTCTCTGTTAGTGTGTCAAGTGGGTGTAAAGCGGCATAAATACAGCAGTGAAAAGCAGCTAAACCCCATTATAAAAATAAATTACTTCGAAAAACCCATGAAACAAAGACAGTGAAAGAGAGAGAAATTCTTACACAATGCGTTCAGGGGCTGTGATGCAACCTGGATTGACCATATCTAGATCCACAGCTGGATGAGACATAAGGGTGGACACTCTTGGGGCTGAGAGGTTTGGTGAGGTTGGGTGAGCAAACGCAGACCCTTTAAAGTAATACTGCGTGGTACCCATTGCATGGGTCGCAAATCTCCAGGTTCAAGGGCATCTTCCTACATCGAAAACATGCATGAGAAAACAAAAAGATGGTACACCATGTGATGGGGAAAGGTTTCTAAAACGCACCTCATTTCTCTTCTCCTTGTGCCCGGGTTCGCCATTCCAGCCGCTTTACTAACAATCTCCCTACTTGGAGCATCAGCACCTTTAACCTCCTGTTCCGTACAGGTTGCAATTTGTCCTGAGGATGAACGGGTACACGGGGAACCAGGGAGAGACTAGCTCTTGGTGTTGGGACAGGCACAGGTCACTCTATTTTCCCATCAGGAAGAAGAATTAACCACAGGCTCATCCTCCCCCCCGGAACCAGAACAGGGCCTGAAGCCAACCTGCGCTTTTGCGGCCAGCTCCCAAAAAAGCGAGTTGTAAAATGGAGCTTCAGGGCACTGCAATTCACAAACCTGCAGAGTTATAAATGATAACTCTCGTCCACAAATATATTGAGGGAAGGCAAAGAAGAGGATTTGAAATCAAGGCAGAATTGCAGGAAACAGATTTCAGGAGGTAGATTCGAATCGCCTTTAAAGCACATGAAAAGCGGCAAAACGTTGACAATGATGCCCTTGGCCGAAAAGTGCGTATGCGTTTTTTCCTGAATATATTCAGGAAAAAACGCATACGCCCTTTTTGGCCAACCAAGCAACCTGGAAAGGCAAATCAGGGCTACAAAGAAGACTCGCTACCCATTGGTCAAAAGGGCCATGCTGAAAAAAGTCTCAAAACCAGAAATGCAGGACAGGCCATGGAGAAATGGGAGCCTTGCTACACTGATGGGCGGGATGTAAATTGCCAACAGCCACTCTGGAGAAGTGTACGGTGTGTCCTGAAACATCTAAAAAACACAGCTTAGAGAGCATAGGGCACTTCCACTCATGGGGGTATAAATTGGGAAAATGAAAAATCAGCAAGACACAAGCACCCCAAAGTTTAGGGCTGCTCTGTTGACAAGGACCTCCACTTCATTTCACCTTCTATATCCCAGGAAAGGGAAAAATGGATAAAGAAGTTGTGGTCCTTATGTACAATGGAATATCACTCAGCCATGAAATCAATGTCATAAGGCTAGTAGCAGCATGATGAGTGGATTTAGGTATGACGATTCTAAGTGAAATAAGTCACACAGAAAAGGACACTTCTCATAAGGTATCACTTATAGAGGGAATGAAAAAACCGTTACACTTGAACTGAATTACAAAACAGAACAGAGTCACACATGCAGAAAACACACTATGGCTGCTTAACGGGAAAGGTGAGGTGGGGTGATACATAAAACAAGGGTTTCAAATTAGCTCAGATACCGTTCCATAAACCCAATATGTAATAGACAAGACCTACTCCTTGCTCAGAGAACTGGACTCAACACGCCCTATTCACCGCACAAGAATATATCTGACTAGTAATAATCTTAAAACCTATGTATTGATATCTCTCTGTTAGTGTGTCAAGTGGGTGTAAAGCGGCATAAATACAGCAGTGAAAAGCAGCTAAACCCCATTATAAAAATAAATTACTTCGAAAAACCCATGAAACAAAGACAGTGAAAGAGAGAGAAATTCTTACACAATGCGTTCAGGGGCTGTGATGCAACCTGGATTGACCATATCTAGATCCACAGCTGGATGAGACATAAGGGTGGACACTCTTGGGGCTGAGAGGTTTGGTGAGGTTGGGTGAGCAAACGCAGACCCTTTAAAGTAATACTGCGTGGTACCCATTGCATGGGTCGCAAATCTCCAGGTTCAAGGGCATCTTCCTACATCGAAAACATGCATGAGAAAACAAAAAGATGGTACACCATGTGATGGGGAAAGGTTTCTAAAACGCACCTCATTTCTCTTCTCCTTGTGCCCGGGTTCGCCATTCCAGCCGCTTTACTAACAATCTCCCTACTTGGAGCATCAGCACCTTTAACCTCCTGTTCCGTACAGGTTGCAATTTGTCCTGAGGATGAACGGGTACATGGGGAACCAGGGAGAGACTAGCTCTTGGTGTTGGGACAGGCACAGGTCACTCTATTTTCCCATCAGGAAGAAGAATTAACCACAGGCTCATCCTCCCCCCCCGGAACCAGAACAGGGCCTGAAGCCAACCTGCGCTTTTGCGGCCAGCTCCCAAAAAAGCGAGTTGTAAAATGGAGCTTCAGGGCACTGCAATTCACAAACCTGCAGAGTTATAAATGATAACTCTCGTCCACAAATATATTGAGGGAAGGCAAAGAAGAGGATTTGAAATCAAGGCAGAATTGCAGGAAACAGATTTCAGGAGGTAGATTCGAATCGCCTTTAAAGCACATGAAAAGCGGCAAAACGTTGACAATGATGCCCTTGGCCAAAAAGGGCGTATGCGTTTTTTCCTGAATATATTCAGGAAAAAACGCATACGCCCTTTTTGGCCAACCAAGCAACCTGGAAAGGCAAATCAGCGCTACAAAGAAGACTCGCTACCCATCGGTCAAAAGGGCCATGCTGAAAAAAGCCTCAAAACCAGAAATGCAGGACAGGCCATGGAGAAATGGGAGCCTTGCTACACTGATGGGCGGGATGTAAATTGCCAACAGCCACTCTGGAGAAGTGTACGGTGTGTCCTGAAACATCTAAAAAACACAGCTTAGAGAGCATAGGGCACTTCCACTCATGGGGGTATAAATTGGGAAAATGAAAAATCAGCAAGACACAAGCACCCCAAAGTTTAGGGCTGCTCTGTTGACAAGGACCTCCACTTCATTCCACCTTCAATATCCCAGGAAAGAGAAAAATGGATAAAGAAGTTGTGGTCCTTATGTACAATGGAATATCACTCAGCCATGAAATCAATGTCATAAGGCTAGTAGCAGCATGATGAGTGGATTTAGGTACGACGATTCTAAGTGAAATAAGTCACACAGAAAAGGACACTTCTCATAAGGTATCACTTATAGAGGGAATGTCAAAAGCGTCACACTTGAACTGAATTACAAAACAGAACAGAGTCACACATGCAGAAAACACACTATGGCTGCTTAACGGGAAAGGTGAGGTGGGGTGATACATAAAACAAGGGTTTCAAATTAGCTCAGATACCGTTCCATAAACCCAATATGTAATAGACAAGACCTACTCCTTGCTCAGAGAACTGGACTCAACACGCCCTATTCACCGCACAAGAATATATCTGACTAGTAATAATCTTAAAACCTATGTATTGATATCTCTCTGTTAGTGTGTCAAGTGGGTGTAAAGCGGCATAAACACAGCAGTGAAAAGCAGCTAAACCCCATTATAAAAATAAATTATTTCGAAAATCCCATGAAACAAAGACAGTGAAAGAGAGAGAAATTCTTACACAATGCGTTCAGGGGCTGTGATGCAACCTGGATTGACCATATCTAGACCCACAGCTGGATGAGACATAAGGGTGGACACTCTTGGGGCTGAGAGGTTTGGTGAGGTTGGGTGAGCAAACGCAGACCCTTTAAAGTAATACTGCGTGGTACCCATCGCATGGGTCACGAATCTCCAGGCTCAAGGGCATCTTCCTACATCGAAAACATGCATGAGAAAACAAAAAGATGGTACACCATGTGATGGGGAAAGGTTTCTAAAACGCACCTCATTTCTCTTCTCCTTGTGCCCGGGTTCGCCATTCCAGCCGCTCTACTAACAATCTCCCTACTTGGAGCATCAGCACCTTTAGCCTCCTGTTCCGTACAGGTTGCAATTTGTCCTGAGGATGAACGGGTAGACGGGGAAACAGTGAGATACTAGCTCTTGGTGTTGGGACAGGCACAGGTCACTCTATTTTCCCATCAGGAAGAAGAATTAACCACAGGCTCATCCTCCCCCCCGGAACCAGAACAGGGCCTGAAGCCAACCTGCGCTTTTGCGGCCAGCTCCCAAAAAAGCGAGTTGTAAAATGGAGCTTCAGGGCACTGCAATTCACAAACCTGCAGAGTTATAAATGATAACTCTCGTCCACAAATATATTGAGGGAAGGCAAAGAAGAGGATTTGAAATCAAGGCAGAATTGCAGGAAACAGATTTCAGGAGGTAGATTCGAATCGCCTTTAAAGCACATGAAAAGCGGCAAAACGTTGACAATGATGCCCTTGGCCAAAAAGGGCGTATGCGTTTTTTCCTGAATATATTCAGGAAAAAACGCATACGCCCTTTTTGGCCAACCAAGCAACCTGGAAAGGCAAATCAGCGCTACAAAGAAGACTCGCTACCCATCGGTCAAAAGGGCCATGCTGAAAAAAGTGTCAAAACCAGAAATGCAGGACAGGCCATGGAGAAATGGGAGCCTTGCTACACTGATGGGCGGGATGTAAATTGCCAACAGCCACTCTGGAGAAGTGTACGGTGTGTCCTGAAACATCTAAAAAACACAGCTTAGAGAGCATAGGGCACTTCCACTCATGGGGGTATAAATTGGGAAAATGAAAAATCAGCAAGACACAAGCACCCCAAAGTTTAGGGCTGCTCTGTTGACAAGGACCTCCACTTCATTCCACCTTCAATATCCCAGGAAAGAGAAAAATGGATAAAGAAGTTGTGGTCCTTATGTACAATGGAATATCACTCAGCCATGAAATCAATGTCATAAGGCTAGTAGCAGCATGATGAGTGGATTTAGGTATGACGATTCTAAGTGAAATAAGTCACACAGAAAAGGACACTTCTCATAAGGTATCACTGATAGAGGGAATGTAAAAACCGTTACACTTGAACTGAATTACAAAACAGAACGGAGTCACACATGCAGAAAACACACTATGGCTGCTTAACGGGAAAGGTGAGGTGGGGTGACACATAAAACAAGGGTTTCAAATTAGCTCAGATACCGTTCCATAAACCCAATATGTAATAGACAAGACCTACTCCTTGCTCAGAGAACTGGACTCAACACGCCCTATTCACCGCACAAGAATATATCTGACTAGTAATAATCTTAAAACCTATGTATTGATATCTCTCTGTTAGTGTGTCAAGTGGGTGTAAAGCGGCATAAACACAGCAATGAAAAGCAGCTAAACCCCATTATAAAAATAAATTACTTCGAAAAACCCATGAAACAAAGACAGTGAAAGAGAGAGAAATTCTTACACAATGCGTTCAGGGGCTGTGATGCAACCTGGATTGACCATATCTAGACCCACAGCTGGATGAGACATAAGGGTGGACACTCTTGGGGCTGAGAGGTTTGGTGAGGTTGGGTGAGCAAACGCAGACCCTTTAAAGTAATACTGCGTGGTACCCATCGCATGGGTCCCAAATGTCCAGGTTCAAGGGCATCTTGCTACATCGAAAACATGCATGAGAAACCCAGAAGATGGTAAACCGTGTGATGGGGAAAGGTTTCTAAAACGCACCTCATTTCTCATCTCCTTGTGCTCGGGTTCGCCATTCCAGCCACTTTACTAGCAATCTCCCTACTTGGAGCATCAGCACCTTTAGCCTCCTGTTCCGTACAGGTTGCAATTTGTCCTGAGGATGAACGGGAAGACTTGGAACCAATGAGAGACTAGCTCCTGGTGTAGGGACAGGCACAGGTCACTCTATTTTCCCATCAGGAAGAAGAATTATCCACAGGCTCAGCCTGCCCCCCGGAACCAGAACAGGGCCTGAAGCCATCCTGCGCTTTTGGGGCCAGCTCCCTAAAAAGCGAGTTGTAAAATGGAGCTTCAGGGCACTGCAATTCACAAACCTGCAGAGTTATAAATGATAACTCTCGTCCACAAATATATTGAGGTAAGGCAAAGAAGAGGATTTGAAATCAAGGCAGAATTGCAGGAAACAGATTTCAGGAGGTAGATTCGAATCGCCTTTAAAGCACATGAAAAGCAGCAAAACGTTGACAATGATGCCCTTGGCCAAAAAGGGCGTATGCGTTTTTTCCTGAATATATTCAGGAAAAAACGCATACGCCCTTTTTGGCCAACTAAGCAACCTGGAAAGGCAAATCAGCGCTACAAAGAAGTCTCGCTTTCCATCGGTTAAAAGGGCCATGCTGAAAAAAGTGTCAAAACCAGAAATACAGGAAAGGCCATGGAGAAATGGGAGCCGTGCTACACTGATGGGCGGGATGTAAATTGCCAACAGCCACTCTGGAGAAGTGTACGGTGTGTCCTGAAACGTCTGAAAAGCAAAGCTTAGAGAGCATAGGGCACTTCCACTCATGGGGGTATACATTGGGAAAATTAAAAATCAGCAAGACACAAGCACCCCAAAGTTTAGGGCTGCTCTCTTGACAAGGACCTCCACTTCATTCCACCTTCAATATCCCAGGAAAGAGAAAAATGGATAAAGGAGTTGTGGTCCTTATGTACAATGGAATATCACTCAGCCATGAAATCAATGTCATAAGGCTAGTAGCAGCATGATGATTGGATTTAGGTACGACGATTCTAAGTGAAATAAGTCACACAGAAAAGGACACTTCTCATAAGGTATCACTGATAGAGGGAATGTAAAAACCGTTACACTTGAACTGAATTACAAAACAGAACGGAGTCACACATGCAGAAAACACACTATGGCTGCTTAACAGGAAAGGTGAGGTGGGGTGATACATAAAACAAGGGTTTCAAATTAGCTCAGATACCGTTCCATAAACCCAATATGTAATAGACAAGACCTACTCCTTGCTCAGAGAACTGGACTCAACACGCCCTAGTCACCGCACAAGAATATATCTGACTAGTAATAATCTTAAAACCTATGTATTGATATCTCTCTGTTAGTGTGTCAAGTGGGTGTAAAGCGGCATAAACACAGCAGTGAAAAGCAGCTAAACCCCATTATAAAAATAAATTACTTCGAAAAACCCATGAAACAAAGACAGTGAAAGAGAGAGAAATTCTTACACAATGCGTTCAGGGGCTGTGATGCAACCTGGATTGACCATATCTAGACCCACAGCTGGATGAGACATAAGGGTGGACACTCTTGGGGCTGAGAGGTTTGGTGAGGTTGGGTGAGCAAACGCAGACCCTTTAAAGTAATACTGCGTGTTACCCATCCCATGGGTCCCAAATCTCCAGGTTCAAGGGCATCTTCCTACATCGAAAACATGCATGAGAAACCCAGAAGATGGTACACCGTGTGATGGGGAAAGATTTCTAAAACGCACCTCATTTCTCATCTCCTTGTGCCCGGGTTCGCCATTCCAACCGCTTTACTAGAAATCTCCCTCCTTGGAGCATCAGCACCTTTAACCTCTTGTTTCGTACAGGTTGCAATTTGTCCTGAGGATGAACGGGAAGATGGGGAACCAATGAGTGACTAGGTCTTGGTGTTGGGACAGGCAGAGGTCACTCTATTTTCCCATCAGGAAGAAGAATTAACCACAGGCTCAGCCTGCCCCCCGGAACCAGAACAGGGCCTGAAGCCATCCTGCGCTTTTGCGGCCAGCTCCCAAAAAAGCGAGTTGTAAAATGGAGCTTCAGGGCACTGCAATTCACAAACCTGCAGAGTTATAAATGATAACTCTCGTCCACAAATATATTGAGGGAAGGCAAAGAAGAGGATTTGAAATCAAGGCAGAATTGCAGGAAACAGATTTCAGGAGGTAGATTCGAATCGCCTTTAAAGCACATGAAAAGCGGCAAAACGTTGACAATGATGCCCTTGGCCAAAAAGGGCGTATGCGTTTTTTCCTGAATATATTCAGGAAAAAACGCATACGCCCTTTTTGGCCAACCAAGCAACCTGGAAAGGCAAATCAGCGCTACAAAGAAGTCTCGCTTCCCATCGGTTAAAAGGGCCATGCTGAAAAAAGTGTCAAAACCAGAAATGCAGGACAGGCCATGGAGAAATGGGAGCCTTGCTACACTGATGGGCGGGATGTAAATTGCCAACAGCCACTCTGGAGAAGAGTACGGTGTGTCCTGAAACATCTAAAAAACACAGCTTAGAGAGCATAGGGCACTTCCACTCATGGGGGTATACATTGGGAAAATTAAAAATCAGCAAGACACAAGCACCCCAAAGTTTAGGGCTGCTCTCTTGACAAGGACCTCCACTTCATTCCACCTTCAATATCCCAGGAAAGAGAAAAATGGATAAAGGAGTTGTGGTCCTTATGTACAATGGAATATCACTCAGCCATGAAATCAATGTCATAAGGCTAGTAGCAGCATGATGAGTGGATTTAGGTACGACGATTCTAAGTGAAATAAGTCACACAGAAAAGGACACTTCTCATAAGGTATCACTGATAGAGGGAATGTAAAAACCGTTACACTTGAACTGAATTACAAAACAGAACGGAGTCACACATGCAGAAAACACACTATGGCTGCTTAACGGGAAAGGTGAGGTGGGGTGATACATAAAACAAGGGTTTCAAATTAGCTCAGATACCGTTCCATAAACCCAATATGTAATAGACAAGACCTACTCCTTGCTCAGAGAACTGGACTCAACACGCCCTATTCACCACACAAGAATATATCTGACTAGTAATAATCTTAAAACCTATGTATTGATATCTCTCTGTTAGTGTGTCAAGTGGGTGTAAAGCGGCATAAACACAGCAGTGAAAAGCAGCTAAACCCCATTATAAAAATAAGTTACTTTGAAAAACCCATGAAACAAAGACAGTGAAAGAGAGAGAAATTCTTACACAATGCGTTCAGGGGCTGTGATGCAACCTGGATTGACCATATCTAGACCCACAGCTGGATGAGACATAAGGGTGGACACTCTTGGGGCTGAGAGGTTTGGTGAGGTTGGGTGAGCAAACGCAGACCCTTTAAAGTAATACTGCGTGGTACCCATCGCATGGGTCCCAAATCTCCAGGTTCAAGGGCATCTTCCTACATCGAAAACATGCATGAGAAACCCAGAAGATGGTACACTGTGTGATGGGGAAAGTTTTCTAAAACGCACCTCATTTCTCATCTCCTTGTGCTCGGGTTCGCCATTCCAGCCACTTTACTAGCAATCTCCCTACTTGGAGCATCAGCACCTTTAACCTCCTGTTCCGTACAGGTTGCAATTTGTCCTGAGGATGAACGGGAAGACTTGGAACCAATGAGAGACTAGCTCTTGGTGTAGGGACAGGCACAGGTCACTCTATTTTCCCATCAGGAAGAAGAATTAACCACAGGCTCAGCCTGCCACCCGGAACAAGAACAGGGCCTGAAGCCATCCTGCGCTTTGGCGGCCAGCTCCCTAAAAAGCGAGTTGTAAAATGGAGCTTCAGGGCACTGCAATTCACAAACCTGCAGAGTTATAAATGATAACTCTCGTCCACAAATATATTGAGGGAAGGCAAAGAAGAGGATTTGAAATCAAGGCAGAATTGCAGGAAACAGATTTCAGGAGGTAGATTCGAATCGCCTTTAAAGCACATGAAAAGCGGCAAAACGTTGACAATGATGCCCTTGGCCAAAAAGGGCGTATGCGTTTTTTCCTGAATATATTCAGGAAAAAACGCATACGCCCTTTTTGGCCAACCAAGCAACCTGGAAAGGCAAATCAGCGCTACAAAGAAGTCTCGCTTCCCATCGGTTAAAAGGGCCATGCTGAAAAAAGTGTCAAAACCAGAAATGCAGGACAGGCCATGGAGAAATGGGAGCCTTGCTACACTGATGGGAGGGATGTAAATTGCCAACAGCCACTCTGGAGAAGAGTACGGTGTGTCCTGAAACATCTAAAAAACACAGCTTAGAGAGCATAGGGCACTTCCACTCATGGGGGTATACATTGGGAAAATTAAAAATCAGCAAGACACAAGCACCCCAAAGTTTAGGGCTGCTCTCTTGACAAGGACCTCCACTTCATTCCACCTTCAATATCCCAGGAAAGAGAAAAATGGATAAAGGAGTTGTGGTCCTTATGTACAATGGAATATCACTCAGCCATGAAATCAATGTCATAAGGCTAGTAGCAGCATGATGAGTGGATTTAGGTACGACGATTCTAAGTGAAATAAGTCACACAGAAAAGGACACTTCTCATAAGGTATCACTGATAGAGGGAATGTAAAAACCGTTACACTTGAACTGAATTACAAAACAGAACGGAGTCACACATGCAGAAAACACACTATGGCTGCTTAACGGGAAAGGTGAGGTGGGGTGATACATAAAACAAGGGTTTCAAATTAGCTCAGATACCGTTCCATAAACCCAATATGTAATAGACAAGACCTACTCCTTGCTCAGAGAACTGGACTCAACACGCCCTATTCACCACACAAGAATATATCTGACTAGTAATAATCTTAAAACCTATGTATTGATATCTCTCTGTTAGTGTGTCAAGTGGGTGTAAAGCGGCATAAACACAGCAGTGAAAAGCAGCTAAACCCCATTATAAAAATAAGTTACTTTGAAAAACCCATGAAACAAAGACAGTGAAAGAGAGAGAAATTCTTACACAATGCGTTCAGGGGCTGTGATGCAACCTGGATTGACCATATCTAGACCCACAGCTGGATGAGACATAAGGGTGGACACTCTTGGGGCTGAGAGGTTTGGTGAGGTTGGGTGAGCAAACGCAGACCCTTTAAAGTAATACTGCGTGGTACCCATCGCATGGGTCCCAAATCTCCAGGTTCAAGGGCATCTTCCTACATCGAAAACATGCATGAGAAACCCAGAAGATGGTACACCGTGTGATGGGGAAAGTTTTCTAAAACGCACCTCATTTCTCATCTCCTTGTGCTCGGGTTCGCCATTCCAGCCACTTTACTAGCAATCTCCCTACTTGGAGCATCAGCACCTTTAACCTCCTGTTCCGTACAGGTTGCAATTTGTCCTGAGGATGAACGGGAAGACTTGGAACCAATGAGAGACTAGCTCTTGGTGTAGGGACAGGCACAGGTCACTCTATTTTCCCATCAGGAAGAAGAATTAACCACAGGCTCAGCCTGCCACCCGGAACAAGAACAGGGCCTGAAGCCATCCTGCGCTTTGGCGGCCAGCTCCCTAAAAAGCGAGTTGTAAAATGGAGCTTCAGGGCACTGCAATTCACAAACCTGCAGAGTTATAAATGATAACTCTCGTCCACAAATATATTGAGGGAAGGCAAAGAAGAGGATTTGAAATCAAGGCAGAATTGCAGGAAACAGATTTCAGGAGGTAGATTCGAATCGCCTTTAAAGCACATGAAAAGCGGCAAAACGTTGACAATGATGCCCTTGGCCAAAAAGGGCGTATGCGTTTTTTCCTGAATATATTCAGGAAAAAACGCATACGCCCTTTTTGGCCAACCAAGCAACCTGGAAAGGCAAATCAGCGCTACAAAGAAGTCTCGCTTCCCATCGGTTAAAAGGGCCATGCTGAAAAAAGTGTCAAAACCAGAAATGCAGGACAGGCCATGGAGAAATGGGAGCCTTGCTACACTGATGGGAGGGATGTAAATTGCCAACAGCCACTCTGGAGAAGAGTACGGTGTGTCCTGAAACATCTAAAAAACACAGCTTAGAGAGCATAGGGCACTTCCACTCATGGGGGTATACATTGGGAAAATTAAAAATCAGCAAGACACAAGCACCCCAAAGTTTAGGGCTGCTCTCTTGACAAGGACCTCCACTTCATTCCACCTTCAATATCCCAGGAAAGAGAAAAATGGATAAAGGAGTTGTGGTCCTTATGTACAATGGAATATCACTCAGCCATGAAATCAATGTCATAAGGCTAGTAGCAGCATGATGAGTGGATTTAGGTACGACGATTCTAAGTGAAATAAGTCACACAGAAAAGGACACTTCTCATAAGGTATCACTGATAGAGGGAATGTAAAAACCGTTACACTTGAACTGAATTACAAAACAGAACGGAGTCACACATGCAGAAAACACACTATGGCTGCTTAACGGGAAAGGTGAGGTGGGGTGATACATAAAACAAGGGTTTCAAATTAGCTCAGATACCGTTCCATAAACCCAATATGTAATAGACAAGACCTACTCCTTGCTCAGAGAACTGGACTCAACACGCCCTATTCACCGCACAAGAATATATCTGACTAGTAATAATCTTAAAACCTATGTATTGATATCTCTCTGTTAGTGTGTCAAGTGGGTGTAAAGCGGCATAAACACAGCAGTGAAAAGCAGCTAAACCCCATTATAAAAATAAGTTACTTTGAAAAACCCATGAAACAAAGACAGTGAAAGAGAGAGAAATTCTTACACAATGCGTTCAGGGGCTGTGATGCCACCTGGATTGACCATATCTAGACCCACAGCTGGATGAGACATAAGGGTGGACACTCTTGGGGCTGAGAGGTTTGGTGAGGTTGGGTGAGCAAACGCAGACCCTTTAAAGTAATACTGCGTGGTACCCATCGCATGGGTCCCAAATCTCCAGGTTCAAGGGCATCTTCCTACCTCGAAAACATGCATGAGAAACCCAGAAGATGGTACACCGTGTGATGGGGAAAGTTTTCTAAAACGCACCTCATTTCTCATCTCCTTGTGCTCGGGTTCGCCATTCCAGCCACTTTACTAGCAATCTCCCTACTTGGAGCATCAGCACCTTTAACCTCCTGTTCCGTACAGGTTGCAATTTGTCCTGAGGATGAACGGGAAGACTTGGAACCAATGAGAGACTAGCTCTTGGTGTAGGGTCAGGCACAGGTCACTCTATTTTCCCATCAGGAAGAAGAATTAACCACAGGCTCAGCCTGCCACCCGGAACAAGAACAGGGCCTGAAGCCATCCTGCACTTTGGCGGCCAGCTCCCTAAAAAGCGAGTTGTAAAATGGAGCTTCAGGGCACTGCAATTCACAAACCTGCAGAGTTATAAATGATAACTCTCGTCCACAAATATATTGAGGGAAGGCAAAGAAGAGGATTTCAAATCAAGGCAGAATTGCAGGAAACAGATTTCAGGAGGTAGATTCGAATCGCCTTTAAAGCACATGAAAAGCGGCAAAACGTTGACAATGATGCCCTTGGCCAAAAAGGGCGTATGCGTTTTTTCCTGAATATATTCAGGAAAAAACGCATACGCCCTTTTTGGCCAACCAAGCAACCTGGAAAGGCAAATCAGCGCTACAAAGAAGTCTCGCTTCCCATCGGTTAAAAGGGCCATGCTGAAAAAAGTGTCAAAACCAGAAATACAGAACAGGCCATGGAGAAATGGGAGCCGTGCTACACTGATGGGCGGGATGTAAATTGCCAACAGCCACTCTGGAGAAGTGTACGGTGAGTCCTGAAACGTCTAAAAAGCAAAGCTTAGAGAGCATAGGGCACTTCCACTCATGGGGGATACATTGGGAAAATTAAAAATCAGCAAGACACAAGCACCCCAAAGTTTAGGGCTGCTCTCTTGACAAGGACCTCCACTTCATTCCACCTTCAATATCCCAGGAAAGAAAAAAATGGATAAAGAAGTTGTGGTCCTTATATACAATGGAATATCACTCAGCCATGAAATCAATGTCATAAGGCTAGTAGCAGCATGATGAGTGGATTTAGGTACGACGATTCTAAGTGAAATAAGTCACACAGAAAAGGACACTTCTCATAATGTATCACTTATAGAGGGAATGTAAAAACCGTTACACTTGAACTGAATTACAAAACAGAACAGAGTCACACATGCAGAAAACACACTATGGCTGCTTAACGGGAAAGGTGAGGTGGGGTGATACATAAAACAAGGGTTTCAAATTAGCTCAGATACCGTTCCATAAACCCAATATGTAATAGACAAGACCTACTCCTTGCTCAGAGAACTGGACTCAACACGCCCTATTCACCGCACAAGAATATATCTGACTAGTAATAATCTTAAAACATATGTATTGATATCTCTCTGTTAGTGTGTCAATGGGTGTAAAGTGGCATAAACACAGCAGTGAAAAGCAGCTAAACCCCATTATAAAAATAAATTACTTTGAAAAACCCATGAAACAAAGACAGTGAAAGAGAGAGAAATTCTTACACAATGCGTTCAGGGGCTGTGATGCAACCTGGATTGACCATATCTAGACCCACAGCTGGAAGAGACATAAGGGTGGACACTCTTGGGGCTGAGAGGTTTGGTGAGGTTTGGTGAGCAAACGCAGACCCTTTAAAGTAATACTGCGTGGTACCCATCGCATGGGTCCCAAATCTCCAGGTTCAAGGGCATCTTCCTACATCGAAAACATGCGTGAGAAACCCAGAAGATGGTACACCGTGTGATGGGGAAAGGTTTCTAAAACGCACCTCATTTCTCATCTCCTTGTGCTCGGGTTCGCCATTCCAGCCACTTTACTAGCAATCTCCCTACTTGGAGCATCAGCACCTTTAACCTCCTGTTCCGTACAGGTTGCAATTTGTCCTGAGGATGAACGGGAAGACTTGGAACCAATGAGAGACTAGCTCTTGGTGTAGGGACAGGCACAGGTCACTCTATTTTCCCATCAGGAAGAAGAATTAACCACAGGCTCATCCTCCCCCCCGGAACCAGAACAGGGCCTGAAGCCAACCTGCACTTTTGCGGCCAGCTCCCAAAAAAGCGAGTTGTAAAATGGAGCTTCAGGGCACTGCAATTCACAAACCTGCAGAGTTATAAATGATAACTCTCGTCCACAAATATATTGAGGGAAGGCAAAGAAGAGGATTTGAAATCAAGGCAGAATTGCAGGAAACAGATTTCAGGAGGTAGATTTGAATCGCCTTTAAAGCACATGAAAAGCGGCAAAACGTTGACAATGATGCCCTTGGCCAAAAAGGGCGTATGCGTTTTTTCCTGAATATATTCAGGAAAAAACGCATACGCCCTTTTTGGCCAACCAAGCAACCTGGAAAGGCAAATCAGCGCTACAAAGAAGACTCGCTACCCATCGGTCAAAAGGGCCATGCTGAAAAAAGTCTCAAAACCAGAAATGCAGGACAGGCCATGGAGAAATGGGAGCCTTGCTACACTGATGGGCGGGATGTAAATTGCCAACAGCCACTCTGGAGAAGTGTACGGTGTGTCCTGAAACATCTAAAAAACACAGCTTAGAGAGCATAGGGCACTTCCACTCATGGGGGTATAAATTGGGAAAATGAAAAATCAGCAAGACACAAGCACCCCAAAGTTTAGGGCTGCTCTGTTGACAAGGACCTCCACTTCATTCCACCTTCTATATCCCAGGAAAGGGAAAAATGGATAAAGAAGTTGTGGTCCTTATGTACAATGGAATATCACTCAGCCATGAAATCAATGTCATAAGGCTAGTAGCAGCATGATGAGTGGATTTAGGTACGACGATTCTAAGTGAAATAAGTCACACAGAAAAGGACACTTCTCATAAGGTATCACTTATAGAGGGAATGAAAAAACCGTTACACTTGAACTGAATTACAAAACAGAACAGAGTCACACATGCAGAAAACACACTATGGCTGCTTAACGGGAAAGGTGAGGTGGGGTGATACATAAAACAAGGGTTTCAAATTAGCTCAGATACCGTTCCATAAACCCAATATGTAATAGACAAGACCTACTCCTTGCTCAGAGAACTGGACTCAACACGCCCTATTCACCGCACAAGAATATATCTGACTAGTAATAATCTTAAAACCTATGTATTGATATCTCTCTGTTAGTGTGTCAAGTGGGTGTAAAGCGGCATAAATACAGCAGTGAAAAGCAGCTAAACCCCATTATAAAAATAAATTACTTCGAAAAACCCATGAAACAAAGACAGTGAAAGAGAGAGAAATTCTTACACAATGCGTTCAGGGGCTGTGATGCAACCTGGATTGACCATATCTAGATCCACAGCTGGATGAGACATAAGGGTGGACACTCTTGGGGCTGAGAGGTTTGGTGAGGTTGGGTGAGCAAACGCAGACCCTTTAAAGTAATACTGCGTGGTACCCATTGCATGGGTCGCAAATCTCCAGGTTCAAGGGCATCTTCCTACATCGAAAACATGCATGAGAAAACCAAAAGATGGTACACCATGTGATGGGGAAAGGTTTCTAAAACGCACCTCATTTCTATTCTCCTTGTGCCCGGGTTCGCCATTCCAGCCGCTTTACTAACAATCTCCCTACTTGGAGCATCAGCACCTTTAACCTCCTGTTCCGTACAGGTTGCAATTTGTCCTGAGGATGAACGGGAACACGGGGAACCAGGGAGAGACTAGCTCTTGGTGTTGGGACAGGCACAGGTCACTCTATTTTCCCATCAGGAAGAAGAATTAACCACAGGCTCATCCTCCCCCCCGGAACCAGAACAGGGCGTGAAGCCAACCTGCGCTTTTGAGGCCAGCTCCCAAAAAAGCGAGTTGTAAAATGGAGCTTCAGGGCACTGCAATTCACAAACCTGCAGAGTTATAAATGATAACTCTCGTCCACAAATATATTGAGGGAAGGCAAAGAAGAGGATTTGAAATCAAGGCAGAATTGCAGGAAACAGATTTCAGGAGGTAGATTCGAATCGCCTTTAAAGCACATGAAAAGCGGCAAAACGTTGACAATGATGCCCTTGGCCAAAAAGGGCGTATGCGTTTTTTCCTGAATATATTCAGGAAAAAACGCATACGCCCTTTTTGGCCAACCAAGCAACCTGGAAAGGCAAATCAGCGCTACAAAGAAGACTCGCTACCCTTCGGTCAAAAGGGCCATGCTGAAAAAAGTCTCAAAACCAGAAATGCAGGACAGGCCATGGAGAAATGGGAGCCTTGCTACACTGATGGGCGGGATGTAAATTGCCAACAGCCACTCTGGAGAAGTGTACGGTGTGTCCTGAAACATCTAAAAAACACAGCTTAGAGAGCATAGGGCACTTCCACTCATGGGGGTATAAATTGGGAAAATGAAAAATCAGCAAGACACAAGCACCCCAAAGTTTAGGGCTGCTCTGTTGACAAGGACCTCCACTTCATTCCACCTTCTATATCCCAGGAAAGGGAAAAATGGATAAAGAAGTTGTGGTCCTTATGTACAATGGAATATCACTCAGCCATGAAATCAATGTCATAAGGCTAGTAGCAGCATGATGAGTGGATTTAGGTATGACGATTCTAAGTGAAATAAGTCACACAGAAAAGGACACTTCTCATAAGGTATCACTTATAGAGGGAATGAAAAAACCGTTACACTTGAACTGAAATACAAAACAGAACAGAGTCACACATGCAGAAAACACACTATGGCTGCTTAACGGGAAAGGTGAGGTGGGGTGATACATAAAACAAGGGTTTCAAATTAGCTCAGATACCGTTCCATAAACCCAATATGTAAAAGACAAGACCTACTCCTTGCTCAGAGAACTGGACTCAACACGCCCTATTCACCGCACAAGAATATATCTGACTAGTAATAATCTTAAAACCTATGTATTGATATCTCTCTGTTAGTGTGTCAAGTGGGTGTAAAGCGGCATAAATACAGCAGTGAAAAGCAGCTAAACCCCATTATAAAAATAAATTACTTCGAAAAACCCATGAAACAAAGACAGTGAAAGAGAGAGAAATTCTTACACAATGCGTTCAGGGGCTGTGATGCAACCTGGATTGACCATATCTAGATCCACAGCTGGATGAGACATAAGGGTGGACACTCTTGGGGCTGAGAGGTTTGGTGAGGTTGGGTGAGCAAACGCAGACCCTTTAAAGTAATACTGCGTGGTACCCATTGCATGGGTCGCAAATCTCCAGGTTCAAGGGCATCTTCCTACATTGAAAACATGCATGAGAAAACCAAAAGATGGTACACCATGTGATGGGGAAAGGTTTCTAAAACGCACCTCATTTCTCTTCTCCTTGTGCCCGGGTTCGCCATTCCAGCCGCTTTACTAACAATCTCCCTACTTGGAGCATCAGCACCTTTAACCTCCTGTTCCGTACAGGTTGCAATTTGTCCTGAGGATGAACGGGAACACGGGGAACCAGGGAGAGACTAGCTCTTGGTGTTGGGACAGGCACAGGTCACTCTATTTTCCCATCAGGAAGAAGAATTAACCACAGGCTCATCCTCCCCCCCGGAACCAGAACAGGGCGTGAAGCCAACCTGCGCTTTTGCGGCCAGCTCCCAAAAAAGCGAGTTGTAAAATGGAGCTTCAGGGCACTGCAATTCACAAACCTGCAGAGTTATAAATGATAACTCTCGTCCACAAATATATTGAGGGAAGGCAAAGAAGAGGATTTGAAATCAAGGCAGAATTGCAGGAAACAGATTTCAGGAGGTAGATTCGAATCGCCTTTAAAGCACATGAAAAGCGGCAAAACGTTGACAATGATGCCCTTGGCCAAAAAGGGCGTATGCGTTTTTTCCTGAATATATTCAGGAAAAAACGCATACGCCCTTTTTGGCCAACCAAGCAACCTGGAAAGGCAAATCAGCGCTACAAAGAAGACTCGCTACCCATCGGTCAAAAGGGCCATGCTGAAAAAAGTCTCAAAACCAGAAATGCAGGACAGGCCATGGAGAAATGGGAGCCTTGCTACACTGATGGGCGGGATGTAAATTGCCAACAGCCACTCTGGAGAAGTGTACGGTGTGTCCTGAAACATCTAAAAAACACAGCTTAGAGAGCATAGGGCACTTCCACTCATGGGGGTATAAATTGGGAAAATGAAAAATCAGCAAGACACAAGCACCCCAAAGTTTAGGGCTGCTCTGTTGACAAGGACCTCCACTTCATTCCACCTTCTATATCCCAGGAAAGGGAAAAATGGATAAAGAAGTTGTGGTCCTTATGTACAATGGAATATCACTCAGCCATGAAATCAATGTCATAAGGCTAGTAGCAGCATGATGAGTGGATTTAGGTACGACGATTCTAAGTGAAATAAGTCACACAGAAAAGGACACTTCTCATAAGGTATCACTTATAGAGGGAATGAAAAAACCGTTACACTTGAACTGAATTACAAAACAGAACAGAGTCACACATGCAGAAAACACACTATGGCTGCTTAACGGGAAAGGTGAGGTGGGGTGATACATAAAACAAGGGTTTCAAATTAGCTCAGATACCGTTCCATAAACCCAATATGTAATAGACAAGACCTACTCCTTGCTCAGAGAACTGGACTCAACACGCCCTATTCACCGCACAAGAATATATCTGACTAGTAATAATCTTAAAACCTATGTATTGATATCTCTCTGTTAGTGTGTCAAGTGGGTGTAAAGCGGCATAAATACAGCAGTGAAAAGCAGCTAAACCCCATTATAAAAATAAATTACTTCGAAAAACCCATGAAACAAAGACAGTGAAAGAGAGAGAAATTCTTACACAATGCGTTCAGGGGCTGTGATGCAACCTGGATTGACCATATCTAGATCCACAGCTGGATGAGACATAAGGGTGGACACTCTTGGGGCTGAGAGGTTTGGTGAGGTTGGGTGAGCAAACGCAGACCCTTTAAAGTAATACTGCGTGGTACCCATTGCATGGGTCGCAAATCTCCAGGTTCAAGGGCATCTTCCTACATCGAAAACATGCATGAGAAAACAAAAAGATGGTACACCATGTGATGGGGAAAGGTTTCTAAAACGCACCTCATTTCTCTTCTCCTTGTGCCCGGGTTCGCCATTCCAGCCGCTTTACTAACAATCTCCCTACTTGGAGCATCAGCACCTTTAACCTCCTGTTCCGTACAGGTTGCAATTTGTCCTGAGGATGAACGGGAACACGGGGAACCAGGGAGAGACTAGCTCTTGGTGTTGGGACAGGCACAGGTCACTCTATTTTCCCATCAGGAAGAAGAATTAACCACAGGCTCATCCTCCCCCCCGGAACCAGAACAGGGCGTGAAGCCAACATGCACTTTTGCGGCCAGCTCCCAAAAAAGCGAGTTGTAAAATGGAGCTTCAGGGCACTGCAATTCACAAACCTGCAGAGTTATAAATGATAACTCTCGTCCACAAATATATTGAGGGAAGGCAAAGAAGAGGATTTGAAATCAAGGCAGAATTGCAGGAAACAGATTTCAGGAGGTAGATTCGAATCGCCTTTAAAACACATGAAAAGCGGCAAAACGTTGACAATGATGCCCTTGGCCAAAAAGGGCGTATGCGTTTTTTCCTGAATATATTCAGGAAAAAACGCATACGCCCTTTTTGGCCAACCAAGCAACCTGGAAAGGCAAATCAGCGCTACAAAGAAGACTCGCTACCCATCGGTCAAAAGGGCCATGCTGAAAAAAGTGTCAAAACCAGAAATGCAGGACAGGCCATGGAGAAATGGGAGCCTTGCTACACTGATGGGCGGGATGTAAATTGCCAACAGCCACTCTGGAGAAGTGTACGGTGTGTCCTGAAACATCTAAAAAACACAGCTTAGAGAGCATAGGGCACTTCCACTCATGGGGGTATAAATTGGGAAAATGAAAAATCAGCAAGACACAAGCACCCCAAAGTTTAGGGCTGCTCTGTTGACAAGGACCTCCACTTCATTTCACCTTCTATATCCCAGGAAAGGGAAAAATGGATAAAGAAGTTGTGGTCCTTATGTACAATGGAATATCACTCAGCCATGAAATCAATGTCATAAGGCTAGTAGCAGCATGATGAGTGGATTTAGGTATGACGATTCTAAGTGAAATAAGTCACACAGAAAAGGACACTTCTCATAAGGTATCACTTATAGAGGGAATGAAAAAACCGTTACACTTGAACTGAATTACAAAACAGAACAGAGTCACACATGCAGAAAACACACTATGGCTGCTTAACGGGAAAGGTGAGGTGGGGTGATACATAAAACAAGGGTTTCAAATTAGCTCAGATACCGTTCCATAAACCCAATATGTAATAGACAAGACCTACTCCTTGCTCAGAGAACTGGACTCAACACGCCCTATTCACCGCACAAGAATATATCTGACTAGTAATAATCTTAAAACCTATGTATTGATATCTCTCTGTTAGTGTGTCAAGTGGGTGTAAAGCGGCATAAATACAGCAGTGAAAAGCAGCTAAACCCCATTATAAAAATAAATTACTTCGAAAAACCCATGAAACAAAGACAGTGAAAGAGAGAGAAATTCTTACACAATGCGTTCAGGGGCTGTGATGCAACCTGGATTGACCATATCTAGATCCACAGCTGGATGAGACATAAGGGTGGACACTCTTGGGGCTGAGAGGTTTGGTGAGGTTGGGTGAGCAAACGCAGACCCTTTAAAGTAATACTGCGTGGTACCCATTGCATGGGTCGCAAATCTCCAGGTTCAAGGGCATCTTCCTACATCGAAAACATGCATGAGAAAACAAAAAGATGGTACACCATGTGATGGGGAAAGGTTTCTAAAACGCACCTCATTTCTCTTCTCCTTGTGCCCGGGTTCGCCATTCCAGCCGCTTTACTAACAATCTCCCTACTTGGAGCATCAGCACCTTTAACCTCCTGTTCCGTACAGGTTGCAATTTGTCCTGAGGATGAACGGGTACACGGGGAACCAGGGAGAGACTAGCTCTTGGTGTTGGGACAGGCACAGGTCACTCTATTTTCCCATCAGGAAGAAGAATTAACCACAGGCTCATCCTCCCCCCCGGAACCAGAACAGGGCCTGAAGCCAACCTGCGCTTTTGCGGCCAGCTCCCAAAAAAGCGAGTTGTAAAATGGAGCTTCAGGGCACTGCAATTCACAAACCTGCAGAGTTATAAATGATAACTCTCGTCCACAAATATATTGAGGGAAGGCAAAGAAGAGGATTTGAAATCAAGGCAGAATTGCAGGAAACAGATTTCAGGAGGTAGATTCGAATCGCCTTTAAAGCACATGAAAAGCGGCAAAACGTTGACAATGATGCCCTTGGCCGAAAAGTGCGTATGCGTTTTTTCCTGAATATATTCAGGAAAAAACGCATACGCCCTTTTTGGCCAACCAAGCAACCTGGAAAGGCAAATCAGGGCTACAAAGAAGACTCGCTACCCATTGGTCAAAAGGGCCATGCTGAAAAAAGTCTCAAAACCAGAAATGCAGGACAGGCCATGGAGAAATGGGAGCCTTGCTACACTGATGGGCGGGATGTAAATTGCCAACAGCCACTCTGGAGAAGTGTACGGTGTGTCCTGAAACATCTAAAAAACACAGCTTAGAGAGCATAGGGCACTTCCACTCATGGGGGTATAAATTGGGAAAATGAAAAATCAGCAAGACACAAGCACCCCAAAGTTTAGGGCTGCTCTGTTGACAAGGACCTCCACTTCATTTCACCTTCTATATCCCAGGAAAGGGAAAAATGGATAAAGAAGTTGTGGTCCTTATGTACAATGGAATATCACTCAGCCATGAAATCAATGTCATAAGGCTAGTAGCAGCATGATGAGTGGATTTAGGTATGACGATTCTAAGTGAAATAAGTCACACAGAAAAGGACACTTCTCATAAGGTATCACTTATAGAGGGAATGAAAAAACCGTTACACTTGAACTGAATTACAAAACAGAACAGAGTCACACATGCAGAAAACACACTATGGCTGCTTAACGGGAAAGGTGAGGTGGGGTGATACATAAAACAAGGGTTTCAAATTAGCTCAGATACCGTTCCATAAACCCAATATGTAATAGACAAGACCTACTCCTTGCTCAGAGAACTGGACTCAACACGCCCTATTCACCGCACAAGAATATATCTGACTAGTAATAATCTTAAAACCTATGTATTGATATCTCTCTGTTAGTGTGTCAAGTGGGTGTAAAGCGGCATAAATACAGCAGTGAAAAGCAGCTAAACCCCATTATAAAAATAAATTACTTCGAAAAACCCATGAAACAAAGACAGTGAAAGAGAGAGAAATTCTTACACAATGCGTTCAGGGGCTGTGATGCAACCTGGATTGACCATATCTAGATCCACAGCTGGATGAGACATAAGGGTGGACACTCTTGGGGCTGAGAGGTTTGGTGAGGTTGGGTGAGCAAACGCAGACCCTTTAAAGTAATACTGCGTGGTACCCATTGCATGGGTCGCAAATCTCCAGGTTCAAGGGCATCTTCCTACATCGAAAACATGCATGAGAAAACAAAAAGATGGTACACCATGTGATGGGGAAAGGTTTCTAAAACGCACCTCATTTCTCTTCTCCTTGTGCCCGGGTTCGCCATTCCAGCCGCTTTACTAACAATCTCCCTACTTGGAGCATCAGCACCTTTAACCTCCTGTTCCGTACAGGTTGCAATTTGTCCTGAGGATGAACGGGTACATGGGGAACCAGGGAGAGACTAGCTCTTGGTGTTGGGACAGGCACAGGTCACTCTATTTTCCCATCAGGAAGAAGAATTAACCACAGGCTCATCCTCCCCCCCCGGAACCAGAACAGGGCCTGAAGCCAACCTGCGCTTTTGCGGCCAGCTCCCAAAAAAGCGAGTTGTAAAATGGAGCTTCAGGGCACTGCAATTCACAAACCTGCAGAGTTATAAATGATAACTCTCGTCCACAAATATATTGAGGGAAGGCAAAGAAGAGGATTTGAAATCAAGGCAGAATTGCAGGAAACAGATTTCAGGAGGTAGATTCGAATCGCCTTTAAAGCACATGAAAAGCGGCAAAACGTTGACAATGATGCCCTTGGCCAAAAAGGGCGTATGCGTTTTTTCCTGAATATATTCAGGAAAAAACGCATACGCCCTTTTTGGCCAACCAAGCAACCTGGAAAGGCAAATCAGCGCTACAAAGAAGACTCGCTACCCATCGGTCAAAAGGGCCATGCTGAAAAAAGCCTCAAAACCAGAAATGCAGGACAGGCCATGGAGAAATGGGAGCCTTGCTACACTGATGGGCGGGATGTAAATTGCCAACAGCCACTCTGGAGAAGTGTACGGTGTGTCCTGAAACATCTAAAAAACACAGCTTAGAGAGCATAGGGCACTTCCACTCATGGGGGTATAAATTGGGAAAATGAAAAATCAGCAAGACACAAGCACCCCAAAGTTTAGGGCTGCTCTGTTGACAAGGACCTCCACTTCATTCCACCTTCAATATCCCAGGAAAGAGAAAAATGGATAAAGAAGTTGTGGTCCTTATGTACAATGGAATATCACTCAGCCATGAAATCAATGTCATAAGGCTAGTAGCAGCATGATGAGTGGATTTAGGTACGACGATTCTAAGTGAAATAAGTCACACAGAAAAGGACACTTCTCATAAGGTATCACTTATAGAGGGAATGTCAAAAGCGTCACACTTGAACTGAATTACAAAACAGAACAGAGTCACACATGCAGAAAACACACTATGGCTGCTTAACGGGAAAGGTGAGGTGGGGTGATACATAAAACAAGGGTTTCAAATTAGCTCAGATACCGTTCCATAAACCCAATATGTAATAGACAAGACCTACTCCTTGCTCAGAGAACTGGACTCAACACGCCCTATTCACCGCACAAGAATATATCTGACTAGTAATAATCTTAAAACCTATGTATTGATATCTCTCTGTTAGTGTGTCAAGTGGGTGTAAAGCGGCATAAACACAGCAGTGAAAAGCAGCTAAACCCCATTATAAAAATAAATTATTTCGAAAATCCCATGAAACAAAGACAGTGAAAGAGAGAGAAATTCTTACACAATGCGTTCAGGGGCTGTGATGCAACCTGGATTGACCATATCTAGACCCACAGCTGGATGAGACATAAGGGTGGACACTCTTGGGGCTGAGAGGTTTGGTGAGGTTGGGTGAGCAAACGCAGACCCTTTAAAGTAATACTGCGTGGTACCCATCGCATGGGTCACGAATCTCCAGGCTCAAGGGCATCTTCCTACATCGAAAACATGCATGAGAAAACAAAAAGATGGTACACCATGTGATGGGGAAAGGTTTCTAAAACGCACCTCATTTCTCTTCTCCTTGTGCCCGGGTTCGCCATTCCAGCCGCTCTACTAACAATCTCCCTACTTGGAGCATCAGCACCTTTAGCCTCCTGTTCCGTACAGGTTGCAATTTGTCCTGAGGATGAACGGGTAGACGGGGAAACAGTGAGATACTAGCTCTTGGTGTTGGGACAGGCACAGGTCACTCTATTTTCCCATCAGGAAGAAGAATTAACCACAGGCTCATCCTCCCCCCCGGAACCAGAACAGGGCCTGAAGCCAACCTGCGCTTTTGCGGCCAGCTCCCAAAAAAGCGAGTTGTAAAATGGAGCTTCAGGGCACTGCAATTCACAAACCTGCAGAGTTATAAATGATAACTCTCGTCCACAAATATATTGAGGGAAGGCAAAGAAGAGGATTTGAAATCAAGGCAGAATTGCAGGAAACAGATTTCAGGAGGTAGATTCGAATCGCCTTTAAAGCACATGAAAAGCGGCAAAACGTTGACAATGATGCCCTTGGCCAAAAAGGGCGTATGCGTTTTTTCCTGAATATATTCAGGAAAAAACGCATACGCCCTTTTTGGCCAACCAAGCAACCTGGAAAGGCAAATCAGCGCTACAAAGAAGACTCGCTACCCATCGGTCAAAAGGGCCATGCTGAAAAAAGTGTCAAAACCAGAAATGCAGGACAGGCCATGGAGAAATGGGAGCCTTGCTACACTGATGGGCGGGATGTAAATTGCCAACAGCCACTCTGGAGAAGTGTACGGTGTGTCCTGAAACATCTAAAAAACACAGCTTAGAGAGCATAGGGCACTTCCACTCATGGGGGTATAAATTGGGAAAATGAAAAATCAGCAAGACACAAGCACCCCAAAGTTTAGGGCTGCTCTGTTGACAAGGACCTCCACTTCATTCCACCTTCAATATCCCAGGAAAGAGAAAAATGGATAAAGAAGTTGTGGTCCTTATGTACAATGGAATATCACTCAGCCATGAAATCAATGTCATAAGGCTAGTAGCAGCATGATGAGTGGATTTAGGTATGACGATTCTAAGTGAAATAAGTCACACAGAAAAGGACACTTCTCATAAGGTATCACTGATAGAGGGAATGTAAAAACCGTTACACTTGAACTGAATTACAAAACAGAACGGAGTCACACATGCAGAAAACACACTATGGCTGCTTAACGGGAAAGGTGAGGTGGGGTGACACATAAAACAAGGGTTTCAAATTAGCTCAGATACCGTTCCATAAACCCAATATGTAATAGACAAGACCTACTCCTTGCTCAGAGAACTGGACTCAACACGCCCTATTCACCGCACAAGAATATATCTGACTAGTAATAATCTTAAAACCTATGTATTGATATCTCTCTGTTAGTGTGTCAAGTGGGTGTAAAGCGGCATAAACACAGCAATGAAAAGCAGCTAAACCCCATTATAAAAATAAATTACTTCGAAAAACCCATGAAACAAAGACAGTGAAAGAGAGAGAAATTCTTACACAATGCGTTCAGGGGCTGTGATGCAACCTGGATTGACCATATCTAGACCCACAGCTGGATGAGACATAAGGGTGGACACTCTTGGGGCTGAGAGGTTTGGTGAGGTTGGGTGAGCAAACGCAGACCCTTTAAAGTAATACTGCGTGGTACCCATCGCATGGGTCCCAAATGTCCAGGTTCAAGGGCATCTTGCTACATCGAAAACATGCATGAGAAACCCAGAAGATGGTAAACCGTGTGATGGGGAAAGGTTTCTAAAACGCACCTCATTTCTCATCTCCTTGTGCTCGGGTTCGCCATTCCAGCCACTTTACTAGCAATCTCCCTACTTGGAGCATCAGCACCTTTAGCCTCCTGTTCCGTACAGGTTGCAATTTGTCCTGAGGATGAACGGGAAGACTTGGAACCAATGAGAGACTAGCTCCTGGTGTAGGGACAGGCACAGGTCACTCTATTTTCCCATCAGGAAGAAGAATTATCCACAGGCTCAGCCTGCCCCCCGGAACCAGAACAGGGCCTGAAGCCATCCTGCGCTTTTGGGGCCAGCTCCCTAAAAAGCGAGTTGTAAAATGGAGCTTCAGGGCACTGCAATTCACAAACCTGCAGAGTTATAAATGATAACTCTCGTCCACAAATATATTGAGGTAAGGCAAAGAAGAGGATTTGAAATCAAGGCAGAATTGCAGGAAACAGATTTCAGGAGGTAGATTCGAATCGCCTTTAAAGCACATGAAAAGCAGCAAAACGTTGACAATGATGCCCTTGGCCAAAAAGGGCGTATGCGTTTTTTCCTGAATATATTCAGGAAAAAACGCATACGCCCTTTTTGGCCAACTAAGCAACCTGGAAAGGCAAATCAGCGCTACAAAGAAGTCTCGCTTTCCATCGGTTAAAAGGGCCATGCTGAAAAAAGTGTCAAAACCAGAAATACAGGAAAGGCCATGGAGAAATGGGAGCCGTGCTACACTGATGGGCGGGATGTAAATTGCCAACAGCCACTCTGGAGAAGTGTACGGTGTGTCCTGAAACGTCTGAAAAGCAAAGCTTAGAGAGCATAGGGCACTTCCACTCATGGGGGTATACATTGGGAAAATTAAAAATCAGCAAGACACAAGCACCCCAAAGTTTAGGGCTGCTCTCTTGACAAGGACCTCCACTTCATTCCACCTTCAATATCCCAGGAAAGAGAAAAATGGATAAAGGAGTTGTGGTCCTTATGTACAATGGAATATCACTCAGCCATGAAATCAATGTCATAAGGCTAGTAGCAGCATGATGATTGGATTTAGGTACGACGATTCTAAGTGAAATAAGTCACACAGAAAAGGACACTTCTCATAAGGTATCACTGATAGAGGGAATGTAAAAACCGTTACACTTGAACTGAATTACAAAACAGAACGGAGTCACACATGCAGAAAACACACTATGGCTGCTTAACAGGAAAGGTGAGGTGGGGTGATACATAAAACAAGGGTTTCAAATTAGCTCAGATACCGTTCCATAAACCCAATATGTAATAGACAAGACCTACTCCTTGCTCAGAGAACTGGACTCAACACGCCCTAGTCACCGCACAAGAATATATCTGACTAGTAATAATCTTAAAACCTATGTATTGATATCTCTCTGTTAGTGTGTCAAGTGGGTGTAAAGCGGCATAAACACAGCAGTGAAAAGCAGCTAAACCCCATTATAAAAATAAATTACTTCGAAAAACCCATGAAACAAAGACAGTGAAAGAGAGAGAAATTCTTACACAATGCGTTCAGGGGCTGTGATGCAACCTGGATTGACCATATCTAGACCCACAGCTGGATGAGACATAAGGGTGGACACTCTTGGGGCTGAGAGGTTTGGTGAGGTTGGGTGAGCAAACGCAGACCCTTTAAAGTAATACTGCGTGTTACCCATCCCATGGGTCCCAAATCTCCAGGTTCAAGGGCATCTTCCTACATCGAAAACATGCATGAGAAACCCAGAAGATGGTACACCGTGTGATGGGGAAAGATTTCTAAAACGCACCTCATTTCTCATCTCCTTGTGCCCGGGTTCGCCATTCCAACCGCTTTACTAGAAATCTCCCTCCTTGGAGCATCAGCACCTTTAACCTCTTGTTTCGTACAGGTTGCAATTTGTCCTGAGGATGAACGGGAAGATGGGGAACCAATGAGTGACTAGGTCTTGGTGTTGGGACAGGCAGAGGTCACTCTATTTTCCCATCAGGAAGAAGAATTAACCACAGGCTCAGCCTGCCCCCCGGAACCAGAACAGGGCCTGAAGCCATCCTGCGCTTTTGCGGCCAGCTCCCAAAAAAGCGAGTTGTAAAATGGAGCTTCAGGGCACTGCAATTCACAAACCTGCAGAGTTATAAATGATAACTCTCGTCCACAAATATATTGAGGGAAGGCAAAGAAGAGGATTTGAAATCAAGGCAGAATTGCAGGAAACAGATTTCAGGAGGTAGATTCGAATCGCCTTTAAAGCACATGAAAAGCGGCAAAACGTTGACAATGATGCCCTTGGCCAAAAAGGGCGTATGCGTTTTTTCCTGAATATATTCAGGAAAAAACGCATACGCCCTTTTTGGCCAACCAAGCAACCTGGAAAGGCAAATCAGCGATACAAAGAAGACTCGCTTCCCATCGGTCAATAGGGCCATGCTGAAAAAAGTCTCAAAACCAGAAATGCAGGACAGGCCATGGAGAAATGGGAGCCTTGCTACACTGATGGGCGGGATGTAAATTGCCAACAGCCACTCTGGAGAAGTGTACGGTGTGTCCTGAAACATCTAAAAAACACAGCTTAGAGAGCATAGGGCACTTCCACTCATGGGGGTATAAATTGGGAAAATGAAAAATCAGCAAGACACAAGCAGCCCAAAGTTTAGGGCTGCTCTGTTGACAAGGACCTCCACTTCATTCCACCTTCAATATCCCAGGAAAGAGAAAAATGGATAAAGAAATTGTGGTCCTTATGTACAATGGAATATCACTCAGCCATGAAATCAATGTCATAAGGCTAGTAGCAGCATGATGAGTGGATTTAGGTACGACGATTCTAAGTGAAATAAGTCACACAGAAAAGGACACTTCTCATAAGGTATCACTTATAGAGGGAATGAAAAAACCGTTACACTTGAACTGAATTACAAAACAGAACAGAGTCACACATGCAGAAAACAAACTATGGCTGCTTAACGGGAAAGGTGAAGTGGGTGATGCATAAAACAAGGGTTTCATATTAGCTCAAATACCGATCCATATACCCAATATGTAATAGACAAGACCTATTCCTTGCTCAGTGAAGTGGATGCAACACCCCCTATTCAACGAACAAGAATATATCTGACTAGTAAAAATCTTAAATCCTATGTATTGATGTCTCTGTGTAAGTGAATCAAGTGGGTGTAAAGGGGCATAAACACAGCAGTGAAAATCAGGTAAACCCCATTATAAAAATAAATTACTTAAAAATCCGAAAAAACAAAGACAGTGATAGAGGGAAAATTTTTACATAATTCGTTCCGGGGCTGTGATGCAACCTGGTGTGACCATATCTAGACCCACACCTGGATGAGAAATAAAGCTGGACACTCTTGGGGCTGAAGGTCTCTTTCCCTATTTACCAGATTAGGAACGTAGAAAGGCTGCCACCCTCTGGCCGTTACCTGCAAACGCAGCTTTAAAACCTGTGCTAATGGTCACTTCATATGAACAAGTACTTCAGGGCTGTAAATGAAACGTGCCCTCAAAATGTCTTGAGGGAGGTAATGGCCAAAAATTTTCAAAATGTGACACTTACTTTAAGAAAACACTTTGAAGAACTGAGCTGTAATCACAGTTTGATAAATAAAAAGGGCATGCTTTAAAGCTCAATTTCAACAGATTATGGGACACATGCAAATTCAACCACAGATAGGCATCAGCTCGCACCCGTTAGAATAACCATCAGCAAGAAAACTACAAACAATAAATATTGAAGGTGTTTTGGAGAAATGCATACCCTCAATTTTAAGTGGGACGTAACCTGGAAAGAGCCACTAATGAGAACTGAATGGTGGTGCCTTTAAAACATACACACTGAGCTACCATATGATACAGCAAGCCCACTCCTTGGCCTATAACATAAGAAGATATAACTGGAAAGACACAGGCAAGCAAATGTGCATTGCAGCAGTATTACAATAGCCAAGACATGGAGGCAACCAGAAAGTCCATCAAGAGGTGCATGGCCAAAGAAGAACTGGTACACGTACAGATGGAATATTAGCCAGGGAAAAAAATGAAACAATGCCATTTGCAGCACCATGTATGATTCTTGAGGTAATCAGGCAAATTGTACTAAGTCAGAAAGCAAAAGACACATATCCTGTAATATCACTTATAGGTCTTAGCTAAAAATTGATACCAATGAAGATATTTCCACAGAGAAATGCAATCACAGATTCATTAAACAAACTTATGGTTCACCAAATGGAAAGGTGTGAGGATTGGATACATTAGGATATTGGGGTTAAGATAGATATAGAAACACATGTGAAATATGTAATCACCAAAGACCTACGTAATACCAAGACAAGACTACTCAACATCGTGTCATAACCTACATGGGAAAATGATCCAAAGAAGAATAGATATATGTATATGTTTAAAAGAACCACATCTTTCACACCTAGAAGAAACAAAACATTTTAATTAAATTTGCTCTGACAAAAAATAAAAATTAAATTAAAAAAAGAACAAGAAGTAATGAGACATAAACTTAAGGGGCTATTTGCTGGCACATTGCATTCTAATTTACAACCAGAACATGACTTCCATTAAGGCTCTGTCATCACTAATAAAGCAGCTTTATAAGCAATGTTGAAGGTAGCTTAAAAGAAGTCTCACTAATTATTGATAGTAACAAGGAAACAAAGAAAAGTAAAAATCTCACTGCAAAAAGTATACATAGGGTAAGGATAGTAGATCAAACACTTATTAAACTTCTGTAAAGAATAAAAGACAACAGTAGTATGTTTTTTTAAAAAGAGAGGGCCCAAATAAATCTGAAATGAAAGAGATGATGTTACAACAGACACCACAGAAATACAAAGTATCCTAAGATACACACAGGGTAACTCAGGGCTCAGACTGGACAGAGCCCACTCTCCAGTCCCCTGTACATGACTTACAGGAGCCTCAGGAACTGAGGAGGGGGTCCCTGAGGAGAGGCTCAAGATAGAATATGGTAGGCATTAACATGACTGCATTCATCTTAAACATGCCTGAACTACATTCACACGAGATGATTTTGTCCTGTATGTACATCGGCACCTCTAGTTGGAACTGCAGATCTTTGGCTTCAACACCTCTACTGACAACATTAGCGTCACCTGCTGTGGACCGTCTCCTATAGGATTTCTAGAATCACAAAACATCGAAGCTTCACAGGACCCAGAGTCTGTGCAACTCCACACAGAGTCTCAGAGTCTCAACTCCACTCAGATACTCCACTCTTGGAGGGCACACACAAAGTAGTGTGCACATCAGGACCCAGGGGAAGGAGCAGTGACCCTGTAGGAGAATGACCAGAACTACCTGCTACTTTTAGAGGGTCTCCTGCAGAGGCAGGTGGTGGCTGTGGCTGTGGCTCACCGTGAGGACAACGACACTGGCAGCAGAAGTTCTGGGAAATACTCCTTGGTGTGAGCCCTCCCAGAGTCCGCCATTAGCCCCACCAAGAGCAAGGTAGGCTCCAGGGCTGGGTCGCCTCAGGCCAAACAACCAACAGGGAGGGAACCCAGCCCCATGCATCAGCAGACAAGCGGATTAAACTTTTTATTAAAGTTTTATTTAATCCGTAGACAAGCGGATTAAAGCTCTGCCCACCAAAGCAACACCCAGCTCTACCCACCACCAGTCCCTCCCATCAGGAAGCTTGCACAAGCCTCTAAGATAGACTCATCCACCGGAGAGCAGACAGCAGAAGCAAGAAGAACTACAATTCTGCAGCC
The DNA here is from genome assembly GCF_028023285.1 of Balaenoptera ricei. Taxonomy (NCBI): domain Eukaryota; kingdom Metazoa; phylum Chordata; class Mammalia; order Artiodactyla; family Balaenopteridae; genus Balaenoptera; species Balaenoptera ricei. The sequence continues at coordinate 101,503 of NW_026777610.1, forward strand.
TGTGGAAGGAAAACCACATTCACAGAAAGATAGACAAAATGAAAAGGCAGAGGACTTTATACCAGATCAAGGAACAAGATAAAACCCCAGAAAAAAAATGAAATGAGGTGGAGATAGGGAACCTTCCAGAAAAAGAATTCAGAATAATGATAGTGAAGTTGAGCCAAGACCTTGGAAAAAGAAAGGAGGCAAAGATCGAGAAGATGCAAGAAATGTTTAACAAAGACCTAGAAGAATTAAGGAACAAACACCTAGAAGAATTAAAGAACAAACAAACAGAGGTGAACAATGGAATAACTGAAATGAAAAATACACTAGAAGGAATCAGTAGCAGAATAACTGTGGCAGAAGAACGGATAAGTGACCTGGAAGACAGAAAGGTGGAAATCACTGCCATGGAACAGAATAAAGAAAAAGAATGAAAATAAACGAAGATACCCCAAGAGTCCTCTGGGACAACTTTAAACGCAACAACATTCGCATTATAGGGGTCCCAGAAGGAGAAGAGAGAGAGAAAGGACCCGAGAATATATTTGAAGAGATTATGGTCAAAAACTTCCCTAGCATGGGAAAAGAAATAGCCACCCAAGTCCAGAAGCACAGAGTGTCCCAGGCAGGATAAACCAAAGGAGAAAAATGACAAGACACATAGTAATCAAATTGACAAAAATTAACGACAAAGAAAAATGATTGAAAGCAGCAAGGGAAAAATGACAAATAACATACAAGGGAACTCCCATAAGGATAACAACTGATTTCTCAGCAGAAAATCTACAAGCCAGAAGGAAGTGGCATGATAAATAAATTTAAAGTGATGAAAGGGAAGAACCTACAACCAAGAGTACTCCACCCTGCAAAGAGCTCATTCAGATTTGATGGAGAAATCAAAAGCCTTACAGACAAGCAAAAGCTAAGAGAATTCAGCACCATGAAACCAGCTCTACACCAAATGCTAAAGGAACTTCTCTAAGTGGGAAACACAAGAGAAGAAAAGGACCCACCAAGACAAACCCATAACAATTAAGAAAATAGTAGTAGGAACATACATATCGATAATTACCTTAAACGTGAATGCACTACATGTTCCAACCAAAAGACACAGGCTCGCTGAATGGATACAAAAACAAGACCCATATATATGCTGTCTACAAGAGATCCATTTCAGACCTAGGGACACATACAGACTCAAAGTGAGGCGATGGAAAAATATATTCTATGCAAATGAAAATCAAAAGAAAGCTGGAGTAGCAATACTCATATCAGATAAAATAGACTTTAAAATAAAGAATGTTACAAGAGACGAGGAAAGGCACTACATAATGGTCAGGGGATCAATCCAAGAAGAAGATATAACAATTATAAATATATATGTACCCAAAATAGGAGCAGCTCAATGTATAAGGCAACTGCTAACAGCTATAAAAGAGGAAATCGACAGTAACACAATAATAGCGGGGGACTTTAACAGCTCACTTACACCAGTGGAGATCAGCCAGACAGACAATTAATAAGGAAACACAAGCTTTAAATGACACAATAGACCAGATAGAGTTAATTGATATTTATAGGACATTCCATCCAAAAACAGCAGATTACACGTTCTTCTCAACTGCACACGGAACATTCTCCAGGATAGATCACATCTTGGGTCACAGATAAAGCCTCAGTAAATTTAAGAAAACTGAAATCATATCAAGCAGCTGTTCCGACCACAATGCTATGAGATTAGAAATCAATTACACGGAAAAAACCGTAAAAAACACAAACACATGGAGGCTAAACAATACGTTACTAAATAACCAAGAGATCACTGAAGAAATCAAAGAGGAAATCAAAAACTACCTAGAGACAAATGACAACAAAAACACGATGATCCAAAACCTATGGGATGCAGCAAAAGGAGTTCTAAGAGGGAAGTTTATAGCAATACAAGCCTACCTCAAGAAACAAGAAAAATCTCAAATAAACAATCTAACCTTACACCTAGAGGAACTAGAGAAAGAAGAACAAAACCCAAAGTTAGTAGAAGGAAAGAAATCATAAAGATCAGAGCAGAAATAAATGAAATAGAAACAAAGAAAACGAAAGCAAAGATCAATAAAACTAAAAGCTGGTTCTTTGAGAAGATAAGCAAAAATGATCAACCTTTAGCCAGACTCCAGAAAAAGAGGGAGAGGACGCAAATCAACAAAATTAGAAGTGAAAAAGCAGAAGTTACAACAGACACCACAGGAATACAAAGCATCCTAAGGGACTACTACAAGCAACTCTAGGCCAATAAAATGGACAATCTGGAAGAAATGGACAAATTCTTAGAAAGGGATAACCTTCTAAGACTGAACCAGGAAGAAATAGAAAATATGAACAAACCTATCACAAGCAATGAAATTGAAACTGTGATTAAAAATCTTCCAACAAACAAAAGTCCAGAACCAGATGGCATCACAGGTGAATTCTATCAAACATTTAGAGAAGAGCTAACACCCAATCCTCTCAAATTCTTCAAAACAATTGCAGGGGAAGGAACACTCCCAAACTCATTCTATGAGACCACCATCACCCTGATACCAAAATCAGACAGAGATACTACAAGGAAAGAAAATTATAGACCAATATCACTGATGAATATAGATGTAAAAATCCTCAACAAAATACTAGCAAACAGAATCGAACAACACATGAAAAGGATCATACACCATGATCAAGTGGGGTTTATCCCAGGGATGCGAGGATTCTTCAATATACACAAATCAATGTGATACACCATATTAACAAATTGTAGAATAAAACCATATGATCATCTCAATAGATGAAGGAAAAGATTTTGAGAAAATTCAACACTCATTTACGATAAAAACTCTGCAGAGTGTGGGCATAGAGGGAAACTACCTCAACATAATAAAGGCCATATATGACAAACCCACAGCAAACAGCATTCTCAATGGTGAAAAACTGAAAGCGTTTCCTCTAAGATCAGGAACAAGATGAGGATGTCCACTCTCACCACTGCTATTCAACATAGTTTTGGAAGTCCTAGCCATGGCAATCAGAGAAGAAAAAGAAATAAAAGGAATACAAAAAGGAAAAGAAGAAGTAAAATTGTCACTGTTTGCAGATGACATGATATCATAGAAAGAGAATCCTGAAGATGCCACCAGAAAACCACTGGAGCTAATCAATGAATTTGGTAAAGTTGCAGGATACAAAATTAATGCACAGAAATTGCTTGCATTCCTATACACTAACAATGAAAGATCAGAAAGAGAAATTAAGGAAACAATCCCATTACCACTGCAACAAAAAGAATAAAATACCTAGGAATAAACCTACCTAAGGAAGTAAAAGACCTGTACTCAGAAAACTATAAGACACTGATGAAAGAAATCAAAGATGCTATAAACAGATGGAGACATATACCATGTTCTCGGATTAGAAGAATCAATATTGTGAAAATGACTATACTACCCAAAGCAATCTACAGATTCAATGCAATCCCGATCAAAATACCTTTGGCATTTTCTACAGAACAAGAAAAAAAAAATCTTAAAATTTGTAGGGAGACACAAAAGACCCTGGATAGCCAAAGCAGTCTTGAGGGGGGAAAAAAAAGAGCTGGAGGAATCAGACTTCCAGACTTCAGACTATATTGCAAAGCTACAGTAATCAAGATAATATGGTACTGACACAAAAACAGAAATATAGGTCAATAGAACAGGATAGAAAGCACAGAGATAAACCCACGTACCTATGGTTCACTAATCTATGACAAAGGAGGCAAGGGTATACAATGGAGAAAAGACAGTGTCTTCAGCAAGTGGTGCTGGGAAAACTGGACAGTTACATGTAAAAGAATGAAATTAGTACACTCCCTAACACCATACACAAAAATAAACTCAAAATGGATTAGAGACCTAAATATAAGACCAGCCACTATAAAACTCTTAGAGGAAAACATAAGCAGAACAGTCTATGACATAAATCACAGCAAGATCCTTTTTGACCCACCTCCTAGAGAAATGGAAATAAAAACAAAAATAAAAAAATGGGACCGAATGAAACATAAATTCTTTTGCACAGCAAAGGAAAACATAAGCAAGATGAAAAGACAACCATCAGAATGGGAGAAAATATTTTCAAATGAAGCAAATGGCAAAGGATTAATCTCCAAAAAGCAGCTCATGTAGCTCAATATCACAAAACCAAACAACCCAATCCAAAAATGGGCAGAAGACCTAAATAGACATTTCTCCAAAGAAGATATACAGGTTGCCAACAAACACATGAAAGGATGCTGAACATCACTAATCATTAGAGAAATGCAAATCAAAACTACAGTGAGGTATCACCTCACACCAGTCAGAATGGCCATCATCAAAAAATCTACCAACAATAAATGCTGGAGAGGCATTTATTGGAGCAAAGGGAACCCTCTTGCACTGTTGGTGGGAATGTAAATTGATATAGCCACTAGGGAGAACGGTATGGGGGTTCCTTAAACACTAAAAATAGAACTACCATGCAACCCAGCAAACCCACTCCTGGACATTTACCCTGAGAAAACCATAATTCAAAAAGAGTCATGTACCACAATGTTCACTGTAGCTCTATTTACAATAGCCAGGACATGGAAGCAACCTAAGTGTCCATCAACAGATAAATGGATAAAGAAGATGTGGCACATATATACAATGGAACATTATTCAGCCATAAAAAGAAACGAAATTGAGTTATTTTTAGTGAGGTGGATGGATCTAGAGTCTGTCCTACAGAGTGAAGTAAGTCAGAAAGAGAAAAACAAATACCGTATGCTAACACATATATATGGAATCTTAAAAAAAAAAGTTTATGAAGAACCTAGGGGCAGGAAAGGATTAAGGACACAGACGTAGAGAAAGGACTTGAGGACATGGGGAGAGGGAAGGGTAAGCTGGGACAAAGTGAGAGAGTGGTATGGACATATATACACTACCAAATGTAAAATTGATAGCTACTGGGAAGCAGCCACATAGCACAGGGAGATCAGCTCTGTGCTTTGTGACCACCTAAAAGGGTGGGATAAGGGAGTGAGAGGGAGGTGCAAGAGGGAGGGGATATGGTGTTATATGTATACGCACAGCTGATTCACTTTTTTATACAGCAGAAACTAACACACAATTGTAAAGCAATTATACTCCAATAAAGATGTAAAAGAAAAAAAAAAGCCCAGAGATAAACCTACACACCTATGGCCCACTAATCTATGACAAAGGAGGCAAGGGTATACAAAGGAGAAAAGACAGTCTCTTCAATAAGTGGTGCTGGGAAAAATGGACAGCTACATGTAAAAGAATGAAATTAGAACACTCCCTAACACCATACACAAAAAATAAACTCAAAATGGATTAGAGACCGAAATGTAAGACCGGACACTATAAAACTCTTAGAGGAAAACACAGGAAGAATACTCTTTGACATAAATCACAGCAAGATCTTTTTTGATCCACCTCCTAGAGTAATGGAATAAAAAAAATAAACATATGGGAGCAAATGAAACCTAAAAGCTTTTGCAAAACAAAGGAAACTACAAACAAGACGAAAAGACAACCCTCACAATGGGAGAAAATATTTGCAAACGAATCAATGGACAAAGGATTAATCTCCAATGTATATAAACAGCTCATGCAGCTCAACAGTAAAAAAACAAACAACCCAATCCAAAAATGGGCAGATGACGTAAATAGACATTTGTCCCAAGAAGACATACAGATGACCAAGAAGCACATGAAAAGCTGCTCAACATCACTAATTATTAGAGAAATATAAACCAAAACTACAATGAGGTATCACCTCACACGAGTTAGAATGGGCATCATCAGAAAATCTACAAGCAACAAATGCTGGAGAGGGTGTGGAGAAAAGGGAACCCTCTTACACTATTTGTGGGAATGTAAATTGATACAGTCACTATGGAGAACAGTATGGAGGTTCCTTAAAAGACTAAAAATAGAATTACCATATGACCCAGCAATCCCACTACTGGCCATATACCCAGAGGAAACCATAATTCAAAAAGACATATTCACCACAATATTCATTGCAGCACTGTTTACAATAGCCAGGTCATGGAAGCAACCTAAATGCCCATAGACAGACGAACAGAAAAGATGTGCTACATATATAAAATGGAATATTACTCAGCCATAAAAAGGAATGAAATTGGGTCATTTGTAGAGACGTGGATAGATCTAGAGACTGTCATACAGAGTGAAGTAAGTCAGAAAGAGAAAAACAAATATCGTATATTAACGCATACATGTGGAACCTAGAAAAATGGTAAAGATGAACCGGTTTGCAAGGCAGAAATAGAGACACAGATGTAGAGAACAAATGTATGGACACCAAGGGGGGAAAGTGGCAGGGTGGTGGTGGTGGGATGAATTGCGAGCCTGGGATTGACATATATACACTTATATGTATAAAATAGGTTACCAATAAGAGCCTGCTGTATAAAAAAATGAATAAAATAAATTCAAAAATTAAAAAATAAATAATACTTAAAAAAATAAAACAGAAAAAAAAGTTCTGTCCTTCCCATAGACGTATTTATATGAATGAATTATTTCCATGCTTATATCCATAAATACAAAAAGAGGAATAAAACTTACCTTGAACCAAAAAAGAAAAAAAAAAAAAAAACAGAACCCACTGGTCATACAGAGGAAAACCCTATCAGGGCACTTGCTCCAGGGGTAAACAATTCTGAAGTTGGTCACAGGTGGGGAATCATCTCCCATGCAGCCAGCAGCCCCCACACGAGGAGCGTCCTCATTGCAAAGCTGGGGGACCGTGAGGAGGCGTCTCTGAGTAAACATGAGCTGAGCCCCAGGCCAGCTGCTGCTGAACTTTTCCCACCCTTCCCAGGTAAAACACCTGAATGTGTGCAAAGACTTTAAAAACTAGAGGAAGGGGCTTGGAGTCACACCAGCGACAGCACACAGGCCGACTTGGTGCCTGCAGGCCAGCCAGGATGGTCCTGGCCCCGGGCGCTCGTCTGGAAGCTTTCCATTTCCCTGCCTGAGGTACCCCTCCTGTCCCGGCCCCCACTGCTTTTTTCCTTCCTCACCTCTGCCCGGGGAGAAATTCCAGCAGCAAGTATGGGTGACACATCCTCTTCTTTAGCAGGTGGCAGCCCGGCAACTCCTGCAGAAAGTCCAGCAGAGCCCCAGTCACACTGGGCCACTCATAGAGCCGTGGGCCCTACTCCCTCCCACCAGCCCAACCCCGAGACTGCTGACGGGGCAGAGAATATGGCGTCAGGCACAGCTGCAGAGGCTTTTGCTGCCTGGAGGGGTGTTTATATTGACCTCAACCCAGGCACACCTGGGAAGGGCTGGCCGGCCGGGTCAGGCTGCCCAGGTCAGCCAATCCTCGCCCCTCAGGGGCTCAGAGTTGCAGAAAATGGGCCTTGCTGCACCGGCCAGATCCAAGGAACAGGTGTAGGGTCCCGAGAGTCAGGATAGATAAGGGGCGGCAGCCCTGGCTTGTTTTCGAATCATTTTATCTGGTCCATGAGTGGGAGACAACTTCAAGAAGACCCTCTGCTAATGAGAGGAACCCAGGAGTCAGGGAGAGGAGGGGTGGTGGGTGGAGACAGAGGCCTGGTGCCCCGGCTGCAGTGGAAGCCCCTGGAAGACCAGGCAGAGGGAGGCCGCACAGAGTGAAGCCTAGGGTCACAGACCTGTTGGAGCTGCTGTTTGTTAGTTCAAGCTCTGCTCTGAGGTGCTCTGTGTCAGCTCTGAGTGACAGGGGTGCTGGGGGTGCTCTGCAATGAGGGCTACGTGCACGGTTCCTGTGTGCCCAGCCCTGCCGGGGTACCTGTCCACGGGAGCTCCATATCCAGGGAGGGGCCTGCCCACGAGAGCCCCGTGGGCTGCTGCGTACCTGCCCAGGTGAGCTCCATATCCTGGGAGGGGCCTGACCACAAGAGCCCCGTGGGCTGCTGGGGACCTGGTAGAGGACGCCAGGACAGTCAGTGAAGCCACAGAGGATATACATCTAGTAGTTCCTAATTCCTACACCCTGCTGGTCATTCTACCATCCACCAGGACATGGCATTCTGTATTAGACTTCAATGATGCCTTCTTCTGTATTCCATTAGTCCCAGAGTCACAAGAAATTTTGGCTGTGAGTGGCAGGACTCAACCTACAACAAAAACAATACTGCTGGGCCGTCCTGCCCCAGGGGTTCAAAAATTCCCACACCATCTTTGGGGAAACGTTAGCTAAAGACCTAAAAGATCTACCTCTGGAGAAGGGAACCCTCCTTCAATATGCAGATGACATTCTGATCACCAGCCCGACTAAGGAGGCCTCTGAACTACCTAGCCAATGAAAGATAGAAGGTGTCCAAGGAAAAGGCTCAAATATCACAAACTAAGGTGGCCTTCCTGGGCTTCATTCGCACAGAAGGTCGGAGAAGCCCACCCCAGGAAAGGGAAGAAGCCATTTGCAGCCTCACCTTTCCTGAAACTAGAAGACAGCTTAGGGGTTCCTGGGGAGACCGGGGTTTGCTGCATCTGGATCCCTAACTACAGTCTAATAGCTGGGCCTCTATATGAAACACTGAAAGGAAAAGATGATGATCCTTTTGAATAGAATCCAGAAGCGGCCTTTCAAGAATGGAAAGAGCAGTCAATTCAGACCCTGGCCCTGGACCTCCCTAAGTTAGCTAAACCCTTTGACCTTTACATTCCTGGTCCAAGGCGAATCGCCCTTGGAGTATTAGTGCAAAAACTGGGACCACTTGAAATGGAACAATGCAAGAATGCCCTCCAGGCATTGGCCAGCCACCCCATCCGACCAGGATACTGGGGGTATCTAAAAACCTGGAAATCAGCAGCCCACAAGGCCAGCTCCCTCCTAAGGGAAAAGGACGCCACTTGGTGATCCTAACCACCCACCATGCCCTGAAGTTGCAGGGATTGCTCCGTGGGCACAATGACCTCGAGTGAGGAGGCCCTCCAACACCAACCTCCAGAGAGACAACCTGGGGCAATGGGCCCCCATGACGACTCGTGTGACCATCACTTGACCTGGAGCTTCTCTCAGAAAACAACAAGAGTGTGCCCCAAAAGAGCAGACTATTGCTTACAGGACTTACTGCACCCAGAGCGGAGCTAATAAACTTGGCAGGGGAACCGTAAATAACGCTGCCACCATAGAAAAGCCTACAGACACCGCAGTGACGGCGGCCAATGAGACCGGCTGTACTCCTGGCTACTTCAAAAGGCCGTTGACTGAGTGGCCGTCATGGTCCTGGATCACCACCGGCCCTGGACTGTCTGGGAGTTGAGCAAGCAGGGCTCTGACACCTGGTGCTGTTTGTACGTTAATTCAGTGGCCTAACTGAAGAAAGCACAGACTACTGGTCAGAGCATCTAGGCTGGCAGAAACCGTCAGCCTAAGGGGGCCGAACCAATGTGGAGCAGGGTAAAACCGCCCACCCCCCCAGCGTCTCTGCACATCTCTTTCCTGGACCCTTAAAGGTCATTAGAATCTATAAAACTTCCAATGCTGGTGCTCAGGCAGACGAGCAGTGAGGGAGGAGGCCTGCGGACAATCAACCTCACCTGGAGGCTGCTGGGGAGAAGTCCTGCCCCTCCCCCCGGGTATGAGGACACCCAACTCAGCATGAAGCATTTACAGAAGACGTGTCTGCACCCTCAGCGCCCCAAGAATGAGGAATGGGACAAAAGGCAGAGGAGGGCTTTGTCACTGGCAAAGCCCATTAAAAATTCCTGGGAGATAAAAATAGAATCTGGGCAATAAAATAAAGTCTAACCATTTTTTCCTTTGTGCTTTGTCTAATTTCACTTGCTCCTAGGTTTCCACATGCAGAGGTCCCACACCCGACACTTCAGACCCGATTTCCTAGTGCAAAATGGCTGGGCCGACACCTCAGCTCGTGGGGCCCCGTGCAGACTCTGCGACATAGAGCCTGAGCTCCAGGCAACCTGGCCCTCGAGAGCTCCGCCCCCTCCCTCCCGCTGATGCTGACAGGATCCCTACACAGCAGCCCGGCCCACAACCCGCAGGGGAACACACACTCTCACCTCTCCATTCTCTGATCAAAATATAAAGTTTTCCTTTGCTTCTGAACCAAAGTCAGTCTCGATCTGTTGGCTCCAATGACACTGGGCAGGGAGACCCTTGTTGGGGCCCACTCTGCAGGATCAGTAACAGAATTTGAAAACATTGTAACTTCAATGAACAGATGTGTGAGCCAAACTGTAATTAACATAGAACAGTGTATAAGGCTCGTGTAAAATAAGATGTTTCTAACACTTCCATTTGATATTTCCATCACTTTATTATAAGCAAGTTCAGTGGAGGGGATTGTCTTATTTGTCAGGTCAAGAGTAGAGAAATGCAGTGATTTCTTTCCAAGGATGTACATCTAATAATCTTGGTTGAAGTTTCAACCTTGTTTTGAATGATTTTCCATTGAAAATGATACCTCTCTTTCAGCTCCTAGATTTCTGAGAAGTATAAAATCTTATATTTTTTATTAGCAAAGGGGAAAGGTGGGAGGAGGGATAAATTAACAGTTTCAGATTAACATATACACACTGCTATGTATAAAATATATCATCAACAAGGAACTACTGTATAGCACAGGGAACTATACTCAATATTTTGTAATGACCCCTGAGGGGAAATAATCTGAAAAACAATAGATATCTATATCGACATCATCTATCAACTACAGATAAAATGGAAACTAAAGGAGGCCGATGGTGAGCGTTTCTAAACCTGAAGACTTCAATCATCTAAAGTTCGGACTCTGCCTACGGCCCAAGTCCCTTAATGAACACACATGTACCAGTAGCTTAAAAATTCCCCAGATTGGAGTTCGGGGAGACACTGATTTGGAAAAATCCCTTGTGTTCTCCTTACATACACGGGACCTTTCCTACAGCTAAAACATGCCTGTGACACCCAGAAGATGGAACACGGTTGGATCAGGAAGATTTTGGAAAAGGCACCAAAACGCCTAATTTCCTGGTTGTTGGGTTCACCCCTCCAGCCTTTTTCCTTAAAATCTCCCCACTAGAGGATGTCAGCACCTTCAACATCCAGTTGCACAGAAATCGGAATTTGTCCAAAGGAAGAAGGGGAAGGAGGAGAAACAAGGAGAGCCAAGCCCTAGATGTTCGGAGAGGCACATGTCACTCTACTTTCCAGTCAGGAAGAAGAATTAAGCAAAGGCTTAGCCTGCCACCGGGAACCAGAGTAGGGCCAGAAGCAAACGAGCAGTTCTGCGGAAAGCTCCCAAAAAAGCGAGTTGACAAATGGAGCTCAGGGGCACTGCAATTCACAAACCTGCAGAATTATAAATGATAACTCTCGTCCACAAATATATTGAGGGAAGGCAACGAAGAGGATTTGAAATCAAGGCAGAATTGCAGGAAACAGATTTCAGGAGATAGATTCGAATCACCCCTAAAGCACATGAAAAGCGGCAAAACGTCGACAATGATGCACTTGGCCAAAAAGAGCATATGCGTTTTTTTCTAAATGAATTCAGGAAAAAACCGATAGGCCCTTTTTGGCCAACCAAGCAAGCCGGAAATGCAATTCAGCGCTACAAAGAAGTCTGACTTCCCATCGGTCAAAATGGCCTTCCTAAAAAAGTGTAAAACAAGAAAAGCAGGAGAGGCCAGGGAGGAAAGGGAGCCTTGCTACACTGATGGGCGGGATGTAAATTGCCAACAGCCACTCTGGAGAAGTGTACGGTGTGTCCTGAAACATCTAAAAAACACAGCTTAGAGAGAATAGGGCACTTCCACTCATGGGGGTATAAATTGGGAAAATGAAAAATCAGCAAGACACAAGCACACCAAAGTTTAGGGCTGCTCTCTTGACAAGGACCTCCACTTCATTCCACCTTCAATATCCCAGGAAAGAGAAAAATGGATAAAGAAGTTGTGGTCCTTATGTACAATGGAATATCACTCAGCCATGAAATCAATGTCATAAGGCTAGTAGCAGCATGATGAGTGGATTTAGGAACGACGATTCTAAGTGAAATAAGTCACACAGAAAAGGACACTTCTCATAAGGTCTCACTGATAGAGGGAATGTAAAAACCGTTACACTTGAACTGAATTACAAAACAGAACAGAGTCACACATGCAGAAAACACACTATGACTGCAAACGGGAAAGGTGAGGTGGGGTGATACATAAAACAAGGGTTTCAAATTAGCTCAGATACCGTTCCATAAACCCAATATGTAATAGACAAGACCTACTCCTTGCTCAGAGAACTGGACTCAACACGCCCTATTCACCGCACAAGAAAATATCTGACTAGTAATAATCTTAAAACCTATGTATTGATATCTCTCTATTAGTGTGTCCAGTGGATGTAAAGCGGCATAAACACAACAGTGAAAAGCAGCTAAACCCCATTATAAAAATAAATTACTTTTAAAAACCCATGAAACAAAGACAGTGAAAGAGAGAGAAATTCTTACACAATTCGTTCAGGGCCTGTGATGCAACCTGGATTGACCATATCTAGACCCACAGCTGGATGAGACATAAGGGTGGACACTCTTGGGGATGAGAGGTTTGGTGAGGTTGAGTGAGCAAACGCAGACCATTTAAAGTAATACTGCGTGGTACCCATCCCATGGGTCCCAAATCTCCAGGTTCAAGGGCATCTTCCTACATCGAAAACATGCATGAGAAACCCAGAAGATGGTACACCGTGTGATGGGGAAAGGTTTCTATAACGCACCTCATTTCTCATATCCTTGTGCCCTGGTTCGCCATTCGAGCCACTTTACTAGCAATCTCCCTACTTGGAGCATCAGCACCTTTAACCTCCTGTTCCATACAGGTTGCAATTTGTCCTAAGGATGAACGGGTAGATGGGGAACCAATGAGAGACGAGCACTTGGTGTTGGGACAGACACAGGTCACTCTATTGTCCCATCAGGAAGAAGAATTTACCACAGACTCAGCCTGCCCCCCGGAACCAGAACAGGGCCTGAAGCCATCCTGCGCTTTTGCGGCCATCTCCAAAAAAGCGAGTTGTAAAATGTAGCTACAGGGCACTGCAATTCACAAACCTGCAGAGTTATAAATGATAACTCTCGTCCACAAATATATTGAGGGAAGGCAAAGAAGAGGATTTGAAATCAAGGCAGAATTGCAGGAAACAGATTTCACGAGGTAGATTCGAATCGCCTTTAAAGCACATGAAAAGCGGCAAAACGTTGACAATGATGCCCTTGGCCAAAAAGGGCGTAGGAAAAAACGCATACGCCCTTTTTGGCCAACCAAGCAACCTGGAAAGGCAAATCAGGGCTACAAAGAAGACTCGCTACCCATCGGTCAAAAGGGCCATGCTGAAAAAAGTGTCAAAACCAGAAATGCAGGACAGGCCATGGAGAAATGGGTGCCTTGCTACACTGATGGGCTGGATGTAAATTGACAACAGCCACTCTGGAGAAGTGTACGGTGTGTCCTGAAACATCTAAAAAACACAGCTTAGAGAGCATATGGCACTTCCACTCATGGGGGTATAAATTGGGAAAATGAAAAATCAGCAAGACACAAGCACCCCAAAGTTTAGGGCTGCTCTGTTGACAAGGACCTCCACTTCATTCCACCTTCAATATCCCAGGAAAGAGAAAAATGGATAAAGAAGTTGTGGTCCTTATGTACAATGGAATATCACTCAGCCATGAAATCAATGTCCTAAGGCTAGTAGCAGCATGATGAGTGGATTTAGGTATGACGATTCTAAGTGAAATAAGTCACACAGAAAAGGACACTTCTCATAAGGTCTCACTGATACAGGGAATGTAAAAACCGTTACACTTGAACTGAATTACAAAACAGAACAGAGTCGCACATGCAGAAAACACACTATGGCTGCTTAACGGGAAAGGTGAGGTGGGGTGATACATAAAACAAGGGTTTCAAATTAGCTCAGATACCGTTCCATAAACCCAATATGTAATAGACAAGACCTACTCCTTGCTCAGAGAACTGGACTCAACACGCCCTATTCACCGCACAAGAATATATCTGACTAGTAATAATCTTAAAACCTATGTATTGCTATCTCTCTGTTAGTGTGTCAAGTGAGTGTAAAGCGGCATAAACACAGCAGTGAAAAGCAGCTAAACCCCATTATGAAAATAAATTACTTTGAAAAACCCATGAAACAAAGACAGTGAAAGAGAGAGAAATTCTTACACAATGCGTTCAGGGGCTCTGATGCAACCTGGATTGACCATATCTAGACCCACAGCTGGATGAGACCTAAGGGTGGACACTCTTGGGGCTGAGAGGTTTGGTGAGGTTGGGTGAGCAAACGCAGACCCTTTAAAGTAATACTGCGTGGTACCCATCGCATGCGTCCCAAATCACCAGGTTCAAGGGCATCTTCCTACATCGAAAACATGCATGAGAAACCCAGAAGATGGTACACCGTGTGATGGGGAAAGGTTTCTAAAACGCACCTCATTTCTCATCACCTTGTCCCCGGGTTCGCCATTCCAGCCGCTTTACTAGCAATCTCCCTACTTGGAGCATCAGCACCTTTAACCTCCTGTTCCGTACAGGTTGCAATTTTTCCTGAGGATGAACGGGAAGACAGGGAACCAATGAGAGACTGGCTCTTGGTGTTGGGACAGGCATAGGTCACTCTATTTTCCCATCAGGAAGAAGAATTAACCACAGGATCAGCCTGCCCCCCGGAATCAGAACAGGGCCTGAAGCCATCCTGCGCTTTTGCGGCCAGCTCCGAAAAACGCGAGTGGTAAAATCGAGCTTCAGGGCTCTGCAATTCACAAACCTGCAGAGTTATAAATGATAACTCTCGTCCACAAATATATTGAGGGAAGGCAAAGAAGAGGATTTGAAATCAAGGCAGAATTGCAGGAAACAGATTTCAGGAGGTAGATTCGAATCTCCTTTAAACAACATGAAAAGGGGCAAATCGTTGACAATGATGCCCTTGGCCAAAAAGGGCGTATGCGTTTTTTCCTGAATATATTCAGGAAAAAACGCTTACGCCCTTTTTGGCCAACCAAGCAACCTGGAAAGGCAAATCAGGGCTACAAAGAAGTCTCGCTTCCCATCGGTCAAAAGGGCCATGCTGAAAAATGTGTCAAAACCAAAAATGAAGGACAGGCCATGGAGAAATGGGAGCCTTGCTACACTGATGGGCGGGATGTAAATTGCCAACAGCCACTCTGGAGAAGTGTACGGTGAGTCCTGAAACATCTAAAAAACACAGCTTAGAGAGCATAGGGCACTTCCACTCATGGGGGTATAAATTGGGAAAATGAAAAATCAGCAAGACACAAGCACCCCAAAGTTTAGGGCTGCTCTGTTGACAAGGACCTCCACTTCATTCCACCTTCAATATCCCAGGAAAGAGAAAAATGGATAAAGAAGTTGTGGTCCTTATGTACAATGGAATATCACTCAGCCATGAAATCAATGTCATAAGGCTAGTAGCAGCATGATAAGTGGATTTAGGTACGACAATTCTAAGTGAAATAAGTCACACAGAAAAGGACACTTCTCATAAGGTATCACTTATAGAGGGAATGTAAAAACCGTTACACTTGAACTGAATTACAAAACAGAACAGAGTCATGCATGCAGGAAAAACACTATGGCTGCTTAAAGGGAAAGGTGAGGTGGGGTGATACATAAAACATGGGTTTCAAATTAGCACAGATACCGTTCCATAAACCCAGTATGTAATAGACAAGACCTACTCCTTGCTCAGACAAGTGGACTCAACACCCCCTATTCACCGCACAAGAATATATCTGACTAGTAATAATCTTAAAACCTATGTATTGATATCTCTCTGTTAGTGTGTCAAGTGGGTGTAAAGCGGCATAAACACAGCAGTGAAAAGCAGCTAAACCCCATTATAAAAAAAAATTACTTTGAAAAACCCATGAAACAAAGACAGTGAAAGAGAGAGAAATTCTTACACAATGCGTTCAGGGGCTGTGATGCAACCTGGATTGACCATATCTAGACCCACAGCTGGATGAGACATAAGGGTGGACACTGTTGGGGCTGAGAGGTTTGGTGAGGTTGGGTGAGCAAACGCAGACCCTTTAAAGTAATACTGCGTGGTACCCATCCCATGGGTCCCCAATCTCCAGGTTCAAGGGCATCTTCCTACATCTAAAACATGCATGAGAAACACTGAAGATGGTACACCGTGTGATGGGGAAAGGTTTCTAAAACGCACCTTATTTTACATCTCCTTGTGCCCGCGTTCGCCATTCCAGCCGCTTTACTAGCAATCTCCCTCCTTGGAGCATCAGCACCTTTAACCTCCTGTTCTGTACAGGTTGCAATTTGTTCTGAGGATGAACGGGAAAACGGGGAACCAATGAGAGACTAGCTGTTGGTGTTGGGACAGGCACAGGTCACTCTATTTTCCCATCAGGAAGAAGAATTAACCACAGACTCAGCCTGACCCCGGAACCAGAACAGGGCCTGATGCCATCCTGCGCTTTTGCACTCAGCTCCAAAAAAAGCGAGTTGTAAAATGGAGCTTCAGGGCACTGCAATTCACAAACCTGCAGAGTTATAAATGATAACTCTCGTCCACAAATATATTGAGGGAAGGCAAAGAAGAGGATTTGAAATCAAGGCAGAATTGCAGGAAACAGATTTCAGGAGGTAGATACGAATCGCCTTTAAAGCACATGAAAAGCGACATAACATTGAAAATGATGCCCTTGGCCAAAAAGGGCGTATGCGTTTTTTCCTGAATATATTCAGGAAAAAACGCATACGCCCTTTTTGGCCAACCAAGAAGCCTGGAAATGCAAATTAGCGCTACAAAGAAGACTCCCTACCCATCGGTCAAAAGGGCCATGCTGAAAAAAGTGTCAAAACCAGAAATGCAGGACAGGCCATGGAGAAACGGGAGCCTTGCTACACTGATGGGCGGGATGTAAATTGCCAACAGCCACTCTGGCACTAGTGTTTAAGGAACAGCTTAGAAAGAGAATCCTAATGTGATTTCTTTATAATGGGTGTGTTCCTTATCTTATCCTAGTGTCTAAACTCTTCTCCATGGCTGGACCCCCAAATAATATTCCTTTACGTGCTAAGGGGTATCTAGAGAGTGGGATAGGTTTAATAACAACCCTAACCCTAACGCGTACCCTAACCCTAACCCCTACCCTAACCCTAACACGTACCCTAATCCTAACCCGTACCCTAAACCGAGCCCTAACCCTAACAATAACCCTAACCCTAACCCTAACCCATACCCTACGCCGTACCCGAACCCCTCCCCGAACCCGTACCCTAAGCCGTACCCTAACCCTAACCCTAAGCCTAACCCTAACCCTAGGCTACCCTTGACTGCTTCTGCCTCCAATAGATTTTCTAAGCACTAGTGTTTTAAGGAACGGCTTAAAAAGAGAATCTTAATGTGATTTCTTTATAATGGGTGTGTTCCTTATCTTATCCTAGTGTCTAAACTCTTCTCCATGGCTGGACGCCCAAATAATATTCCTTTACGTGCTAAGGGGTATCTAGAGAGTGGGATAGGTTTAATAACTACCCTAACCCTAACGCGTACCCTAACCCTAACCCCTACCCTAACCCTAACACGTACCCTAATCCTAACCCGTACCCTAAACCGAGCCCTAACCCTTACACTAACCCTAACCCTAACCCTAACCCATACCCTACGCCGTACCCGAACCCCTCCCCGAACCCGTACCCTAAGCCGTACCCTAACCCAAACCCTAAGCCTAACCCTAACCCTAGGCTACCCTTGACTGCTACTGCCTCCAATAGATTTCCTAAGCACTAGTGTTTTAAGGAACAGCTTAAAAAGAGAATCCTAATGTGATTTCTTTATAATGGGTGTGTTCCTTATCTTATCCTAGTGTCTAAACTCTTCTCCATGGCTGGACCCCCAAATAATATTCCTTTACGTGCTAAGGGGTATCTAGAGAGTGGGATAGGTTTAATAACTACCCTAACCCTAAAGCGTACCCTAACCCTAACCCCTACCCTAACCCTAACACGTACCCTAATCCTAACCCGTACCCTAAACCGAGACCTAAAGCTAAAACTAACCCTAACCCTAAGCCTAACCCATACCCTACGCCGTACCCGAAACCCTACACGAACCCGTACCCTAAGCCGTACCCTAACCCTAACCCTAAGCCTAACCCTAACCCTAGGCTACCCTTGACTGCTTCTGCCTCCAATAGATTTCCTAAGCACTAGTGCTTTAAGGAAAAGCTTAAAAAGAGAATCCTAATGTGATTTCTTTATAATGGGTGTGTTCCTTATCTTATCCTAGTGTCTAAACTCTTCTCCATGGCTGGACCCCCAAATAATATTCCTTTACGTGCTAAGGGGTATCTAGAGAGTGGGATAGGTTTAATAACTACCCTAACCCTAACGCGTACCCTAACCCTAACCCCTACCCTAACCCTAACACGTACCCTAATCCTAACCCATACCCTGAACCGAGCCCTAACCCTAACTCAAACCCTAACCCTAACCCTAACCCATACCCTACGCCGTACCCGAACCCCTCCCCGAACCCGTACCCTAAGCCATACCCTAAGCCTAACCCTAAGCCTAACGCTAACCCTAGGCTACCCTTGACTGCTTCTGTCTCCAGTAGATTTCCTAAGCACTAGTGTTTTAAGGAAAAGCTTAAAAAGAGAATCCTAATGTGATTTCTTTATAATGGGTGTGTTCCTTATCTTATCCTAGTGTCTAAACTCTTCTCCATGGCTGGACCCCCAAATAATATTCCTTTACGTGCTAAGGGGTATCTAGAAAGTGGGATAGGTTTAATAACTACCCTAACCCTAACGCGTACCCTAACCCTAACCCCTACCCTAACCCTAACACGTACCCTAATCGTAACCCGTACCCTAAACCGAGCCCTAACCCTAACACGAACCCTAACCCTAACCCTAACCCATACCCTACGCCGTACCCGAACCCCTCCCCGAACCCCTACCCTAAGCCGTACCCTAACCCTAACCCTAAGCCTAACCCTAACCCTAGGCTACCCTTGACTGCTTCTGCCTCCAATAGATTTCCTAAGCACTAGTGTTTTAAGGAACAGTTAAAAAGAGAATCCTAACGTGATTTCTGTATAATGTATGTGTTCCTTATTTTATCCTAGTGTCTAAACTCTTCTCCATGGCTGGACCCTCAAATAATATTCCTTTACGTGCTAAGGGGTATCTAGAGAGTGGGATAGGTTTAATAACTACCCTAACCCTAACGCGTACCCTAACCCTAACCCCTACCATAACCCTAACACGTACCCTAATCCTAACCCGTACCCTATACCGAACCCTAACCCTAACACTAACCCTAACCCTAACCCTAACCCATACCCTACACCGTACCCGAACCCCTCCCCGAACCCGTACCCTAAGCCGTACCCTAACCCTAACCCTAAGCCTAACCCTAACCCTAGGCTACCCTTGACTGCTTCTGCCTCCAATAGATTTCCTAAGCACTAGTGTTTGAAGGAACAGCTTAAAAAGAGAATCCTAATGTGATTTCTTTATAATGGGTGTGTTCCTTATCTTATCCTAGTGTCTAAACTCTTCTCCATGGCTGGACCCCCAAATAATATTCCTTTACGTGCTAAGGGGTATCTAGAGAGTGGGATAGGTTTAATAACTACCCTAACACTAACACGTACCCTAACCCTAACCCCTACCCTAACCCTAACACGTACCCTAATCCTAACCCGTACCCTGAACCGAGCCGTAACCCTAAGACTAACCCTAACCCTAACCCTAACCCATACCCTACGCCGTACCCGAACCCCTCCCCGAACCCGTACCCTAAGCCGTACCCTAAGCCTAACCCTAAGCCTAACCCTAACCCTAGGCTACCCTTGACTGCTTCTGCCTCCAATAGATTTCCTAAGCACTAGTGTTTTAAGGAACGGCTTAAAAACAGAATCCTAATGTGATTTCTTTATAATGGGTGTGTTCCTTATCTTATCCTAGTGTCTAAACTCTTCTCCATGGCTGGACCCGCAAATAATATTCCTTTACGTGCTAAGGGGTATCTAGAGAGTGGGATAGGTTTACTAACTACCCTAACCTAATGCGTACCCTAACCCTAACCCCTACCCTAACCCTAACACGTACCCTAATCCTAACCCGTACCCTAAACCGAGCCCTAACCCTAACACGAACCCTAACCCTAACCCTAACCCATACCCTACGCCGTACCCGAACCCCTCCCCGAACCCCTACCCTAAGCCGTACCCTAACCCTAACCCTAAGCCTAACCCTAACCCTTGGCTACCCTTAACTGCTTCTGCCTCCAATAGATTTCCTAAGCACTAGTGTTTTAAGGAACAACTTAAAAAGGGAATCCTAATGTGATTTGTTTATAATGTATGTGTTCCTTATTTTATCCTAGTGTCTAAACTCTTCTCCATGGCTGGACCCGCAAATAATATTCCTTTACGTGCTAAGGGGTATCTAGAGAGTGGGATAGGTTTAATAACTACCCTAACCCTAACGCGTACCCTAACCCTAACCCCTACCCTAACCCTAACACGTACCCTAATCCTAACCCGTACCCTGAACCGAGCCCTAACCCTAACACTAACCCTAACCCTAACCCTAACCCATACCCTACGCCATACCCGAACCCCTCCCCGAACCCGTACCCTAAACCGTACCCTAAGCCTAACCCTAAGCCTAACCCTAACCCTTGGCTACCCTTGACTGCTTCTGCCTCCAATAGATTTCCTAAGCACTAGTGTATGAAGGAACAGCTTAAAAAGAGAATCCTAATGTGATTTCTTTATAATGGGTGTGTTCCTTATCTTATCCTAGTGTCTAAACTCTTCTCCATGGCTGGACCCACAAATAATATTCCTTTACGTGCTAAGGGGTATCTAGAGAGTGGGATAGGTTTACTAACTACCCTAACCCTAACGTGTACCCTAACCCTAACCCCTACCCTAACCCTAACACGTACCCTAATCCTAACCCGTACCCTAAACCGAGCCCTAACCCTAACACTAACCCTAACCCTAACCCTAACCCACACCCTACGCCGTACCCGAACCCCTCCCCGAACGCCTACACTTAGCCGTACCCTAACCCTAACCCTAAGCCTAACCCTAACCCTAGGCTACCCTTGACTGCTTCTGCCTCCAATAGATTTCCTAAGCACTAGTGTTTGAAGGAACAGCTTAAAAAGAGAATCCTAATGTGATTTCTTTATAATGGGTGTGTTCCTTATCTTATCCTAGTGTCTAAACTCTTCTCCATGGCTGGACCCCCAAATAATATTGCTTTACGTGCTAAGGGGTATCTAGAGAGTGGGATAGGTTTAATAACTACCCTAACCCTAACGCGTACCCTAACCCTAACCCCTACCCTCACCCTAACACGTACCCTAATCCTAACCCGTACCCTGAACCGAGCCCTAACCCTAACACTAACCCTAACCCTAACCCTAACCCATACCCTACGCCGTACCCGAACCCCTCCCCGAACCCGTACGCTAAGCCGTACCCTAAGCCTAACCCTAAGCCTAACCCTAACCCTAGGCTACCCTTGACTGCTTCTGCCTCCAATAGATTTCCTAAGCACTAGTGTTTTAAGGAACGGCTTAAAAACAGAATCCTAATGTGATTTCTTTATAATGGGTGTGATCCTTATCTTATCCTAGTGTCTAAACTCTTCTCCATGGCTAGACCCCCAAATAATATTCCTTTACGTGCTAAGGGGTATCTAGAGAGTGGGATAGGTTTAATAACTACCCTAACCCTAACGCGTACCCTAACCCTAACCCCTACCCTAACCCTAACACGTACCCTAATCCTAACCCGTACCCTAAACTGAGCCCGAACCCTAACCCTAACTCAAACCCTAACCCTAACCCATACCCTACGCCGTACCCGAACCCCTCCCCGAACCCGTACCCTAAGCCGTACCCTAAGCCTAACCCTAAGCCTAACCCTAACCCTAGGCTACCCATGACTGCTTCTGCCTCCAATAGATTTCCTAAGCACTAGTGTTTGAAGGAACAGCTTAAAAAGAGAATCCTAATGTGATTTCTTTATAATGGGTGTGTTCCTTATCTTATCCTAGTGTCTAAACTCTTCTCCATGGCTGGACCCCCAAATAATATTCCTTTACGTGCTAAGGGGTATCTAGAGAGTGGGATAGGTTTAATAACTACCCTAACCCTAAAGCGTACCCTAACCCTAACCCCTACCCTAACCCTAACACGTACCCTAATCCTAACCCGTACCCTAAACCGAGACCTAAAGCTAAAACTAACCCTAACCCTAACCCTAACCCATACCCTACGCCGTACCCGAACCCCTACACGAACCCGTACCCTAAGCCGTACCCTAACCCTAACCCTAAGCCTAACCCTAACCCTAGGCTACCCTTGACTGCTTCTGCCTCCAATAGATTTCCTAAGCACTAGTGCTTTAAGGAAAAGCTTAAAAAGAGAATCCTAATGTGATTTCTTTATAATGGGTGTGTTCCTTATCTTATCCTAGTGTCTAAACTCTTCTCCATGGCTAGACCCCCAAATAATATTCCTTTACGTGCTAAGGGGTATCTAGAGAGTGGGATAGGTTTAATAACTACCCTAACCCTAACGCGTACCCTAACCCTAACCCCTACCCTAACCCTAACACGTACCCTAATCCTAACCCGTACCCTGAACCGAGCCCTAACCCTAACACTAACCCTAACCCTAACACTAAACCATACCCTACGCTGTACCCGAACCCCTCCCCGAACCCGTACCCTAAGCCGTACCCTAAGCCTAACCCTAAGCCTAACGCTAACCCTAGGCTACCCTTGACTGCTTCTGTCTCCAGTAGATTTCCTAAGCACTAGTGTTTTAAGGAACAGCTTAAAAAGAGAATCCTAATGTGATTTCTTTATAAAGGGTGTGTTCCTTATCTTATCCTAGTGTCTAAACTCTTCTCCATGGCTGGACCCCCAAATAATATTCCTTTACGTGCTAAGGGGTATCTAGAGAGTGGGATAGGTTTAATAACTACCCTAACCCTAACGCGTACCCTAACCCTAACCCCTACCCTAACCCTAACACGTACCCTAATCGTAACCCGTACCCTAAACCGAGCCCTAACCCTAACACGAACCCTAACCCTAACCCTAACCCATACCCTACGCCGTACCCGAACCCCTCCCCGAACCCCTACCCTAAGCCGTACCCTAACCCTAACCCTAAGCCTAACCCTAACCCTAGGCTACCCTTGACTGCTTCTGCCTCCAATAGATTTCCTAAGCACTAGTGTTTTAAGGAACAGTTAAAAAGAGAATCCTAACGTGATTTCTGTATAATGTATGTGTTCCTTATTTTATCCTAGTGTCTAAACTCTTCTCCATGGCTGGACCCTCAAATAATATTCCTTTACGTGCTAAGGGGTATCTAGAGAATGGGATAGGTTTAATAACTACCCTAACCCTAACGCGTACCCTAACCCTAACCCCTACCATAACCCTAACACGTACCCTAATCCTAACCCGTACCCTATACCGAACCCTAACCCTAACACTAACCCTAACCCTAACCCTAACCCATACCCTACACCGTACCCGAACCCCTCCCCGAACCCGTACCCTAATCCGTACCCTAACCCTAACCCTAAGCCTAACCCTAACCCTAGGCTACCCTTGACTGCTTCTGCCTCCAATAGATTTCCTAAGCACTAGTGTTTGAAGGAACAGCTTAAAAAGAGAATCCTAATGTGATTTCTTTATAATGGGTGTGTTCCTTATCTTATCCTAGTGTCTAAACTCTTCTCCATGGCTGGACCCCCAAATAATATTCCTTTACGTGCTAAGGGGTATCTAGAGAGTGGGATAGGTTTAATAACTACCCTAACACTAACACGTACCCTAACCCTAACCCCTACCCTAACCCTAACACGTACCCTAATCCTAACCCGTACCCTGAACCGAGCCGTAACCCTAAGACTAACCCTAACCCTAACCCTAACCCATACCCTACGCCGTACCCGAACGCCTCCCCGAACCCGTACCCTAAGCCGTACCCTAAGCCTAACCCTAAGCCTAACCCTAACCCTAGGCTACCCTTGACTGCTTCTGCCTCCAATAGATTTCCTAAGCACTAGTGTTTTAAGGAACGGCTTAAAAACAGAATCCTAATGTGATTTCTTTATAATGGGTGTGTTCCTTATCTTATCCTAGTGTCTAAACTCTTCTCCATGGCTGGACCCGCAAATAATATTCCTTTACGTGCTAAGGGGTATCTAGAGAGTGGGATAGGTTTACTAACTACCCTAACCTAATGCGTACCCTAACCCTAACCCCTACCCTAACCCTAACACGTACCCTAATCCTAACCCGTACCCTAAACCGAGCCCTAACCCTAACACGAACCCTAACCCTAACCCTAACCCATACCCTACGCCGTACCCGAACCCCTCCCCGAACCCCTACCCTAAGCCGTACCCTAACCCTAACCCTAAGCCTAACCCTAACCCTAGGCTACCCTTGAATGCTTCTGCCTCCAATAGATTTCCTAAGCACTAGTGTTTTAAGGAACAACTTAAAAAGAGAATCCTAATGTGATTTGTTTATAATGTATGTGTTCCTTATTTTATCCTAGTGTCTAAACTCTTCTCCATGGCTGGACCCGCAAATAATATTCCTTTACGTGCTAAGGGGTATCTAGAGAGTGGGATAGGTTTAATAACTACCCTAACCCTAACGCGTACCCTAACCCTAACCCCTACCCTAACCCTAACACGTACCCTAATCCTAACCCGTACCCTGAACCGAGCCCTAACCCTAACACTAACCCTAACCCTAACCCTAACCCATACCCTACGCCATACCCGAACCCCTCCCCGAACCCGTACCCTAAACCGTACCCTAAGCCTAACCCTAAGCCTAACCCTAACCCTTGGCTACCCTTGACTGCTTCTGCCTCCAATAGATTTCCTAAGCACTAGTGTTTGAAGGAACAGCTTAAAAAGAGAATCCTAATGTGATTTCTTTATAATGGGTGTGTTCCTTATCTTATCCTAGTGTCTAAACTCTTCTCCATGGCTGGACCCACAAATAATATTCCTTTACGTGCTAAGGGGTATCTAGAGAGTGGGATAGGTTTACTAACTACCCTAACCCTAACGTGTACCCTAACCCTAACCCCTACCCTAACCCTAACACGTACCCTAATCCTAACCCGTACCCTAAACCGAGCCCTAACCCTAACACTAACCCTAACCCTAACCCTAACCCACACCCTACGCCGTACCCGAACCCCTCCCCGAACGCCTACACTTAGCCGTACCCTAACCCTAACCCTAAGCCTAACCCTAACCCTAGGCTACCCTTGACTGCTTCTGCCTCCAATAGATTTCCTAAGCACTAGTGTTTGAAGGAACAGCTTAAAAAGAGAATCCTAATGTGATTTCTTTATAATGGGTGTGTTCCTTATCTTATCCTAGTGTCTAAACTCTTCTCCATGGCTGGACCCCCAAATAATATTGCTTTACGTGCTAAGGGGTATCTAGAGAGTGGGATAGGTTTAATAACTACCCTAACCCTAACGCGTACCCTAACCCTAACCCCTACCCTCACCCTAACACGTACCCTAATCCTAACCCGTACCCTGAACCGAGCCCTAACCCTAACACTAACCCTAACCCTAACCCTAACCCATACCCTACGCCGTACCCGAACCCCTCCCCGAACCCGTACGCTAAGCCGTACCCTAAGCCTAACCCTAAGCCTAACCCTAACCCTAGGCTACCCTTGACTGCTTCTGCCTCCAATAGATTTCCTAAGCACTAGTGTTTTAAGGAACGGCTTAAAAACAGAATCCTAATGTGATTTCTTTATAATGGGTGTGATCCTTATCTTATCCTAGTGTCTAAACTCTTCTCCATGGCTAGACCCCCAAATAATATTCCTTTACGTGCTAAGGGGTATCTAGAGAGTGGGATAGGTTTAATAACTACCCTAACCCTAACGCGTACCCTAACCCTAACCCCTACCCTAACCCTAACACGTACCCTAATCCTAACCCGTACCCTAAACTGAGCCCGAACCCTAACCCTAACTCAAACCCTAACCCTAACCCATACCCTACGCCGTACCCGAACCCCTCCCCGAACCCGTACCCTAAGCCGTACCCTAAGCCTAACCCTAAGCCTAACCCTAACCCTAGGCTACCCATGACTGCTTCTGCCTCCAATAGATTTCCTAAGCACTAGTGTTTGAAGGAACAGCTTAAAAAGAGAATCCTAATGTGATTTCTTTATAATGGGTGTGTTCCTTATCTTATCCTAGTGTCTAAACTCTTCTCCATGGCTGGACCCCCAAATAATATTCCTTTACGTGCTAAGGGGTATCTAGAGAGTGGGATAGGTTTAATAACTACCCTAACCCTAAAGCGTACCCTAACCCTAACCCCTACCCTAACCCTAACACGTACCCTAATCCTAACCCGTACCCTAAACCGAGACCTAAAGCTAAAACTAACCCTAACCCTAACCCTAACCCATACCCTACGCCGTACCCGAACCCCTACACGAACCCGTACCCTAAGCCGTACCCTAACCCTAACCCTAAGCCTAACCCTAACCCTAGGCTACCCTTGACTGCTTCTGCCTCCAATAGATTTCCTAAGCACTAGTGCTTTAAGGAAAAGCTTAAAAAGAGAATCCTAATGTGATTTCTTTATAATGGGTGTGTTCCTTATCTTATCCTAGTGTCTAAACTCTTCTCCATGGCTAGACCCCCAAATAATATTCCTTTACGTGCTAAGGGGTATCTAGAGAGTGGGATAGGTTTAATAACTACCCTAACCCTAACGCGTACCCTAACCCTAACCCCTACCCTAACCCTAACACGTACCCTAATCCTAACCCGTACCCTGAACCGAGCCCTAACCCTAACACTAACCCTAACCCTAACACTAAACCATACCCTACGCTGTACCCGAACCCCTCCCCGAACCCGTACCCTAAGCCGTACCCTAAGCCTAACCCTAAGCCTAACGCTAACCCTAGGCTACCCTTGACTGCTTCTGTCTCCAGTAGATTTCCTAAGCACTAGTGTTTTAAGGAACAGCTTAAAAAGAGAATCCTAATGTGATTTCTTTATAAAGGGTGTGTTCCTTATCTTATCCTAGTGTCTAAACTCTTCTCCATGGCTGGACCCCCAAATAATATTCCTTTACGTGCTAAGGGGTATCTAGAGAGTGGGATAGGTTTAATAACTACCCTAACCCTAACGCGTACCCTAACCCTAACCCCTACCCTAACCCTAACACGTACCCTAATCGTAACCCGTACCCTAAACCGAGCCCTAACCCTAACACGAACCCTAACCCTAACCCTAACCCATACCCTACGCCGTACCCGAACCCCTCCCCGAACCCCTACCCTAAGCCGTACCCTAACCCTAACCCTAAGCCTAACCCTAACCCTAGGCTACCCTTGACTGCTTCTGCCTCCAATAGATTTCCTAAGCACTAGTGCTTTAAGGAAAAGCTTAAAAAGAGAATCCTAATGTGATTTCTTTATAATGGGTGTGTTCCTTATCTTATCCTAGTGTCTAAACTCTTCTCCATGGCTGGACCCCCAAATAATATTCCTTTACGTGCTAAGGGGTATCTAGAGAGTGGGATAGGTTTAATAACTACCCTAACCCTAACGCGTACCCTAACCCTAACCCCTACCCTAACCCTAACACGTACCCTAATCCTAACCCGTACCCTGAACCGAGCCCTAACCCTAACTCAAACCCTAACCCTAACCCTAACCCATACCCTACGCCGTACCCGAACCCCTCCCCGAACCCGTACCCTAAGCCATACCCTAAGCCTAACCCTAAGCCTAACGCTAACCCTAGGCTACCCTTGACTGCTTCTGTCTCCAGTAGATTTCCTAAGCACTAGTGTTTTAAGGAAAAGCTTAAAAAGAGAATCCTAATATGATTTCTTTATAATGGGTGTGTTCCTTATCTTATCCTAGTGTCTAAACTCTTCTCCATGGCTGGACCCCCAAATAATATTCCTTTACGTGCTAAGGGGTATCTAGAAAGTGGGATAGGTTTAATAACTACCCTAACCCTAACGCGTACCCTAACCCTAACCCCTACCCTAACCCTAACACGTACCCTAATCGTAACCCGTACCCTAAACCGAGCCCTAACCCTAACACGAACCCTAACCCTAACCCTAACCCATACCCTACGCCGTACCCGAACCCCTCCCCGAACCCCTACCCTAAGCCGTACCCTAACCCTAACCCTAAGCCTAACCCTAACCCTAGGCTACCCTTGACTGCTTCTGCCTCCAATACATTTCCTAAGCACTAGTGTTTTAAGGAACAGTTAAAAAGAGAATCCTAACGTGATTTCTGTATAATGTATGTGTTCCTTATTTTATCCTAGTGTCTAAACTCTTCTCCATGGCTGGACCCTCAAATAATATTCCTTTACGTGCTAAGGGGTATCTAGAGAGTGGGATAGGTTTAATAACTACCCTAACCCTAACGCGTACCCTAACCCTAACCCCTACCCTAACCCTAACACGTACCCTAATCCTAACCCGTACCCTAAACTGAGCCCGAACCCTAACCCTAACTCAAACCCTAACCCTAACCCATACCCTACGCCGTACCCGAACCCCTCCCCGAACCCGTACCCTAAGCCGTACCCTAAGCCTAACCCTAAGCCTAACCCTAACCCTAGGCTACCCATGACTGCTTCTGCCTCCAATAGATTTCCTAAGCACTAGTGTTTGAAGGAACAGCTTAAAAAGAGAATCCTAATGTGATTTCTTTATAATGGGTGTGTTCCTTATCTTATCCTAGTGTCTAAACTCTTCTCCATGGCTGGACCCCCAAATAATATTCCTTTACGTGCTAAGGGGTATCTAGAGAGTGGGATAGGTTTAATAACTACCCTAACCCTAAAGCGTACCCTAACCCTAACCCCTACCCTAACCCTAACACGTACCCTAATCCTAACCCGTACCCTAAACCGAGACCTAAAGCTAAAACTAACCCTAACCCTAACCCTAACCCATACCCTACGCCGTACCCGAACCCCTACACGAACCCGTACCCTAAGCCGTACCCTAACCCTAACCCTAAGCCTAACCCTAACCCTAGGCTACCCTTGACTGCTTCTGCCTCCAATAGATTTCCTAAGCACTAGTGCTTTAAGGAAAAGCTTAAAAAGAGAATCCTAATGTGATTTCTTTATAATGGGTGTGTTCCTTATCTTATCCTAGTGTCTAAACTCTTCTCCATGGCTAGACCCCCAAATAATATTCCTTTACGTGCTAAGGGGTATCTAGAGAGTGGGATAGGTTTAATAACTACCCTAACCCTAACGCGTACCCTAACCCTAACCCCTACCCTAACCCTAACACGTACCCTAATCCTAACCCGTACCCTGAACCGAGCCCTAACCCTAACACTAACCCTAACCCTAACACTAAACCATACCCTACGCTGTACCCGAACCCCTCCCCGAACCCGTACCCTAAGCCGTACCCTAAGCCTAACCCTAAGCCTAACGCTAACCCTAGGCTACCCTTGACTGCTTCTGTCTCCAGTAGATTTCCTAAGCACTAGTGTTTTAAGGAACAGCTTAAAAAGAGAATCCTAATGTGATTTCTTTATAAAGGGTGTGTTCCTTATCTTATCCTAGTGTCTAAACTCTTCTCCATGGCTGGACCCCCAAATAATATTCCTTTACGTGCTAAGGGGTATCTAGAGAGTGGGATAGGTTTAATAACTACCCTAACCCTAACGCGTACCCTAACCCTAACCCCTACCCTAACCCTAACACGTACCCTAATCGTAACCCGTACCCTAAACCGAGCCCTAACCCTAACACGAACCCTAACCCTAACCCTAACCCATACCCTACGCCGTACCCGAACCCCTCCCCGAACCCCTACCCTAAGCCGTACCCTAACCCTAACCCTAAGCCTAACCCTAACCCTAGGCTACCCTTGACTGCTTCTGCCTCCAATAGATTTCCTAAGCACTAGTGCTTTAAGGAAAAGCTTAAAAAGAGAATCCTAATGTGATTTCTTTATAATGGGTGTGTTCCTTATCTTATCCTAGTGTCTAAACTCTTCTCCATGGCTGGACCCCCAAATAATATTCCTTTACGTGCTAAGGGGTATCTAGAGAGTGGGATAGGTTTAATAACTACCCTAACCCTAACGCGTACCCTAACCCTAACCCCTACCCTAACCCTAACACGTACCCTAATCCTAACCCGTACCCTGCACCGAGCCCTAACCCTAACTCAAACCCTAACCCTAACCCTAACCCATACCCTACGCCGTACCCGAACCCCTCCCCGAACCCGTACCCTAAGCCATACCCTAAGCCTAACCCTAAGCCTAACGCTAACCCTAGGCTACCCTTGACTGCTTCTGTCTCCAGTAGATTTCCTAAGCACTAGTGTTTTAAGGAAAAGCTTAAAAAGAGAATCCTAATGTGATTTCTTTATAATGGGTGTGTTCCTTATCTTATCCTAGTGTCTAAACTCTTCTCCATGGCTGGACCCCCAAATAATATTCCTTTACGTGCTAAGGGGTATCTAGAAAGTGGGATAGGTTTAATAACTACCCTAACCCTAACGCGTACCCTAACCCTAACCCCTACCCTAACCCTAACACGTACCCTAATCGTAACCCGTACCCTAAACCGAGCCCTAACCCTAACACGAACCCTAACCCTAACCCTAACCCATACCCTACGCCGTACCCGAACCCCTCCCCGAACCCCTACCCTAAGCCGTACCCTAACCCTAACCCTAAGCCTAACCCTAACCCTAGGCTACCCTTGACTGCTTCTGCCTCCAATAGATTTCCTAAGCACTAGTGTTTTAAGGAACAGTTAAAAAGAGAATCCTAACGTGATTTCTGTATAATGTATGTGTTCCTTATTTTATCCTAGTGTCTAAACTCTTCTCCATGGCTGGACCCTCAAATAATATTCCTTTACGTGCTAAGGGGTATCTAGAGAGTGGGATAGGTTTAATAACTACCCTAACCCTAACGCGTACCCTAACCCTAACCCCTACCATAACCCTAACACGTACCCTAATCCTAACCCGTACCCTATACCGAACCCTAACCCTAACACTAACCCTAACCCTAACCCTAACCCATACCCTACACCGTACCCGAACCCCTCCCCGAACCCGTACCCTAAGCCGTACCCTAACCCTAACCCTAAGCCTAACCCTAACCCTAGGCTACCCTTGACTGCTTCTGCCTCCAATAGATTTCCTAAGCACTAGTGTTTGAAGGAACAGCTTAAAAAGAGAATCCTAATGTGATTTCTTTATAATGGGTGTGTTCCTTATCTTATCCTAGTGTCTAAACTCTTCTCCATGGCTGGACCCCCAAATAATATTCCTTTACGTGCTAAGGGGTATCTAGAGAGTGGGATAGGTTTAATAACTACCCTAACACTAACACGTACCCTAACCCTAACCCCTACCCTAACCCTAACACGTACCCTAATCCTAACCCGTACCCTGAACCGAGCCGTAACCCTAAGACTAACCCTAACCCTAACCCTAACCCATACCCTACGCCGTACCCGAACCCCTCCCCGAACCCGTACCCTAAGCCGTACCCTAAGCCTAACCCTAAGCCTAACCCTAACCCTAGGCTACCCTTGACTGCTTCTGCCTCCAATAGATTTCCTAAGCACTAGTGTTTTAAGGAACGGCTTAAAAACAGAATCCTAATGTGATTTCTTTATAATGGGTGTGTTCCTTATCTTATCCTAGTGTCTAAACTCTTCTCCATGGCTGGACCCGCAAATAATATTCCTTTACGTGCTAAGGGGTATCTAGAGAGTGGGATAGGTTTACTAACTACCCTAACCTAATGCGTACCCTAACCCTAACCCCTACCCTAACCCTAACACGTACCCTAATCCTAACCCGTACCCTAAACCGAGCCCTAACCCTAACACGAACCCTAACCCTAACCCTAACCCATACCCTACGCCGTACCCGAACCCCTCCCCGAACCCCTACCCTAAGCCGTATCCTAACCCTAACCCTAAGCCTAACCCTAACCCTAGGCTACCCTTGACTGCTTCTGCCTCCAATAGATTTCCTAAGCACTAGTGTTTTAAGGAACAACTTAAAAAGAGAATCCTAATGTGATTTGTTTATAATGTATGTGTTCCTTATTTTATCCTAGTGTCTAAACTCTTCTCCATGGCTGGACCCGCAAATAATATTCCTTTACGTGCTAAGGGGTATCTAGAGAGTGGGATAGGTTTAATAACTACCCTAACCCTAACGCGTACCCTAACCCTAACCCCTACCCTAACCCTAACACGTACCCTAATCCTAACCCGTACCCTGAACCGAGCCCTAACCCTAACACTAACCCTAACCCTAACCCTAACCCATACCCTACGCCATACCCGAACCCCTCCCCGAACCCGTACCCTAAACCGTACCCTAAGCCTAACCCTAAGCCTAACCCTAACCCTTGGCTACCCTTGACTGCTTCTGCCTCCAATAGATTTCCTAAGCACTAGTGTTTGAAGGAACAGCTTAAAAAGAGAATCCTAATGTGATTTCTTTATAATGGGTGTGTTCCTTATCTTATCCTAGTGTCTAAACTCTTCTCCATGGCTGGACCCACAAATAATATTCCTTTACGTGCTAAGGGGTATCTAGAGAGTGGGATAGGTTTACTAACTACCCTAACCCTAACGTGTACCCTAACCCTAACCCCTACCCTAACCCTAACACGTACCCTAATCCTAACCCGTACCCTAAACCGAGCCCTAACCCTAACACTAACCCTAACCCTAACCCTAACCCACACCCTACGCCGTACCCGAACCCCTCCCCGAACGCCTACACTTAGCCGTACCCTAACCCTAACCCTAAGCCTAACCCTAACCCTAGGCTACCCTTGACTGCTTCTGCCTCCAATAGATTTCCTAAGCACTAGTGTTTGAAGGAACAGCTTAAAAAGAGAATCCTAATGTGATTTCTTTATAATGGGTGTGTTCCTTATCTTCTCCTAGTGTCTAAACTCTTCTCCATGGCTGGACCCCCAAATAATATTGCTTTACGTGCTAAGGGGTATCTAGAGAGTGGGATAGGTTTAATAACTACCCTAACCCTAACGCGTACCCTAACCCTAACCCCTACCCTCACCCTAACACGTACCCTAATCCTAACCCGTACCCTGAACCGAGCCCTAACCCTAACACTAACCCTAACCCTAACCCTAACCCATACCCTACGCCGTACCCGAACCCCTCCCCGAACCCGTACGCTAAGCCGTACCCTAAGCCTAACCCTAAGCCTAACCCTAACCCTAGGCTACCCTTGACTGCTTCTGCCTCCAATAGATTTCCTAAGCACTAGTGTTTTAAGGAACGGCTTAAAAACAGAATCCTAATGTGATTTCTTTATAATGGGTGTGATCCTTATCTTATCCTAGTGTCTAAACTCTTCTCCATGGCTAGACCCCCAAATAATATTCCTTTACGTGCTAAGGGGTATCTAGAGAGTGGGATAGGTTTAATAACTACCCTAACCCTAACGCGTACCCTAACCCTAACCCCTACCCTAACCCTAACACGTACCCTAATCCTAACCCGTACCCTAAACTGAGCCCGAACCCTAACCCTAACTCAAACCCTAACCCTAACCCATACCCTACGCCGTACCCGAACCCCTCCCCGAACCCGTACCCTAAGCCGTACCCTAAGCCTAACCCTAAGCCTAACCCTAACCCTAGGCTACCCATGACTGCTTCTGCCTCCAATAGATTTCCTAAGCACTAGTGTTTGAAGGAACAGCTTAAAAAGAGAATCCTAATGTGATTTCTTTATAATGGGTGTGTTCCTTATCTTATCCTAGTGTCTAAACTCTTCTCCATGGCTGGACCCCCAAATAATATTCCTTTACGTGCTAAGGGGTATCTAGAGAGTGGGATAGGTTTAATAACTACCCTAACCCTAAAGCGTACCCTAACCCTAACCCCTACCCTAACCCTAACACGTACCCTAATCCTAACCCGTACCCTAAACCGAGACCTAAAGCTAAAACTAACCCTAACCCTAACCCTAACCCATACCCTACGCCGTACCCGAACCCCTACACGAACCCGTACCCTAAGCCGTACCCTAACCCTAACCCTAAGCCTAACCCTAACCCTAGGCTACCCTTGACTGCTTCTGCCTCCAATAGATTTCCTAAGCACTAGTGCTTTAAGGAAAAGCTTAAAAAGAGAATCCTAATGTGATTTCTTTATAATGGGTGTGTTCCTTATCTTATCCTAGTGTCTAAACTCTTCTCCATGGCTAGACCCCCAAATAATATTCCTTTACGTGCTAAGGGGTATCTAGAGAGTGGGATAGGTTTAATAACTACCCTAACCCTAACGCGTACCCTAACCCTAACCCCTACCCTAACCCTAACACGTACCCTAATCCTAACCCGTACCCTGAACCGAGCCCTAACCCTAACACTAACCCTAACCCTAACACTAAACCATACCCTACGCTGTACCCGAACCCCTCCCCGAACCCGTACCCTAAGCCGTACCCTAAGCCTAACCCTAAGCCTAACGCTAACCCTAGGCTACCCTTGACTGCTTCTGTCTCCAGTAGATTTCCTAAGCACTAGTGTTTTAAGGAACAGCTTAAAAAGAGAATCCTAATGTGATTTCTTTATAAAGGGTGTGTTCCTTATCTTATCCTAGTGTCTAAACTCTTCTCCATGGCTGGACCCCCAAATAATATTCCTTTACGTGCTAAGGGGTATCTAGAAAGTGGGATAGGTTTAATAACTACCCTAACCCTAACGCGTACCCTAACCCTAACCCCTACCCTAACCCTAACACGTACCCTAATCGTAACCCGTACCCTAAACCGAGCCCTAACCCTAACACGAACCCTAACCCTAACCCTAACCCATACCCTACGCCGTACCCGAACCCCTCCCCGAACCCCTACCCTAAGCCGTACCCTAACCCTAACCCTAAGCCTAACCCTAACCCTAGGCTACCCTTGACTGCTTCTGCCTCCAATAGATTTCCTAAGCACTAGTGTTTTAAGGAACAGTTAAAAAGAGAATCCTAACGTGATTTCTTTATAATGTATGTGTTCCTTATTTTATCCTAGTGTCTAAACTCTTCTCCATGGCTGGACCCTCAAATAATATTCCTTTACGTGCTAAGGGGTATCTAGAGAGTGGGATAGGTTTAATAACTACCCTAACCCTAACGGGTACCCTAACCCTAACCCCTACCATAACCCTAACACGTACCCTAATCCTAACCCGTACCCTATACCGAGCCCTAACCCTAACACTAACCCTAACCCTAACCCTAACCCATACCCTACACCGTACCCGAACCCCTCCCCGAACCCGTACCCTAAGCCGTACCCTAACCCTAACCCTAAGCCTAACCCTAACCCTAGGCTACCCTTGACTGCTTCTGCCTCCAATAGATTTCCTAAGCACTAGTGTTTGAGGAACAGCTTAAAAAGAGAATCCTAATGTGATTTCTTTATAATGGGTGTGTTCCTTATCTTATCCTAGTGTCTAAACTCTTCTCCATGGCTGGACCCCCAAATAATATTTCTTTACGTGCTAAGGGGTATCTAGAGAGTGGGATAGGTTTACTAACTACCCTAACCCTAACGTGTACCCTAACCCTAACCCCTACCCTAACCCTAACACGTACCCTAATCCTAACCCGTACCCTAAACCGAGCCCTAACCCTAACACTAACCCTAACCCTAACCCTAACCCATACCCTACGCCGTACCCGAACCCCTACACGAACCCGTACCCTAAGCCGTACCCTAACCCTAACCCTAAGCCTAACCCTAACCCTAGGGTACCCTTGACTGCTTCTGCCTCCAATAGATTTCCTAAGCACTAGTGCTTTAAGGAAAAGCTTAAAAAGAGAATCCTAATGTGATTTCTTTATAATGGGTGTGTTCCTTATCTTATCCTAGAGTCTAAACTCTTCTCCATGGCTGGACCCCCAAATAATATTCCTTTACGTGCTAAGGGGTATCTAGAGAGTGGGATAGGTTTAATAACTACCCTAACCCTAACGCGTACCCTAACCCTAACCCCTACCCTAACCCTAACACGTACCCTAATCCTATCCCGTACCCTAAACCGAGCCCTAACCCTAACACTAACCCTAACCCTAACCCTAACCCATACCCTACACCGTACCCGAACCCCTCCCCGAACCCGTACCCTAAGCCGTACCCTAACCCTAACCCTAAGCCTAACCCTAACCCTGGGCTACCCTTGACTGCTTCTGCCTCCAATAGATTTCCTAAGCACTAGTGTTTGAAGGAACAGCTTAAAAAGAGAATCCTAATGTGATTTCTTTATAATGGGTGTGTTCCTTATCTTATCCTAGTGTCTAAACTTTTCTCCATGGCTGGACCCCCAAATAATATTCCTTTACGTGCTAAGGGGTATCTAGAGAGTGGGATAGGTTTACTAACTACCCTAACCCTAACGTGTACCCTAACCCTAACCCCTACCCTAACCCTAACACGTACCCTAATCCTAACCCGTACCCTAAACTGAGCCCTAACCCTAACACTAACCCTAACCCTAACCCTAACCCATACCCTACGCCGTACCCGAACCCCTCCCCGAACCCCTACCCTAAGCCGTACCCTAACCCTAACCCTAAGCCTAACCCTAACCCTAGGCTACCCTTGACTGCTTCTGCCTCCAATAGATTTCCTAAGCACTAGTGTTTGAAGGAACAGCTTAAAAAGAGAATCCTAATGTGATTTCTTTATAATGGGTGTGTTCCTTATCTTATCCTAGTGTCTAAACTCTTCTCCATGGCTGGACCCCCAAATAATATTGCTTTACGTGCTAAGGGGTATCTAGAGAGTGGGATAGGTTTAATAACTACCCTAACCCTAACGCGTACCCTAACCCTAACCCCTACCCTAACCCTAACACGTACCCTAATCCTAACCCATACCCTGAACCGAGCCCTAACCCTAACACTAACCCTAACCCTAACCCTAACCCATACCCTACGCCGTACCCGAACCCCTCCCCGAACCCGTACCCTAAGCCTAACCCTAAGCCTAACCCTAACTCTAGGCTACCCTTGACTGCTTCTGCCTCCAATAGATTTCCTAAGCACTAGTGTTTTAAGGAACGGCTTAAAAACAGAATCCTAATGTGATTTCTTTATAATGGGTGTGTTCCTTATCTTATCCTAGTGTCTAAACTCTTCTCCATGGCTAGACCCCCAAATAATATTCCTTTACGTGCTAAGGGGTATCTAGAGAGTGGGATAGGTTTAATAACTACCCTAACCCTAACGCGTACCCTAACCCTAACCCCTACCCTAACCCTAACACGTACCCTAATCCTAACCCGTACCCTAAACTGAGCCCTAACCCTAACACTAACCCTAACCCTAACCCTAACCCATACCCTACGCCGTTCCCGAACCCCTCCCCGAACCCGTACCCTAAGCCGTACCCTAAGCCTAACCCTAAGCCTAACCCTAACCCTAGGCTACCCTTGACTGCTTCTGCCTCCAATAGATTTCCTAAGCACTAGTGTTTTAAGGAACAGTTAAAAAGAGAATCCTAACGTCATTTCTTTATAATGTATGTGTTCCTTATTTTATCCTAGTGTCTAAACTCTTCTCCATGGCTGGACCCTCAAATAATATTCCTTTACGTGCTAAGGGGTATCTAGAGAGTGGGATAGGTTTAATAACTACCCTAACCCTAACGCGTACCCTAACGCTAACCCCTACCATAACCCTAACACGTACCCTAATCCTAACCCGTACCCTATACCGAGCCCTAACCCTAACACTAACCCTAACCCTAACCCTAACCCATACCCTACACCGTACCTGAACCCCTCCCTGAACCCGTACCCTAAGCCGTACCCTAACCCTAACCCTAAGCCTAACCCTAACCCTAGGCTACCCTTGACTGCTTCTGCCTCCAATAGATTTCCTAAGCACTAGTGTTTGAAGGAACAGCTTAAAAATAGAATCCTAATGTGATTTCTTTATAATGGGTGTGTTCCTTATCTTATCCTAGTGTCTAAACTCTTCTCCATGGCTGGACCCCCAAATAATATTCCTTTACGTGCTAAGGGGTATCTAGAGAGTGGGATAGGTTTACTAACTACCCTAACCCTAACGTGTACCCTAACCCTAACCCCTACCCTAACCCTAACACGTACCCTAATCCTAACCCGTACCCTAAACCGAGCCCTAACCCTAACACTAACCCTAACCCTAACACTAACCCATACCCTACGCCGTACCCGTACCCCTCCCCGAACGCCTACACTAAGCCGTACCCTAACCCTAACCCTAAGCCTAACCCTAACCCTAGGCTACCCTTGACTGCTTCTGCCTCCAATAGATTTCCTAAGCACTAGTGTTTGAAGGAACAGCTTAAAAAGAGAATCCTAATGTGATTTCTTTATAATGGGTGTGTTCCTTATCTTATCCTAGTGTCTAAACTCTTCTCGATGGCTGGACCCCCAAATAATATTGCTTTACGTGCTAAGGGGTTTCTAGAGAGTGGGATAGGTTTAATAACTACCCTAACCCTAACGCGTACCCTAACCCTAACCCCTACCCTAACCCTAACACGTACCCTAATCCTAACCCGTACCCTGAATCGAGCCCTAACCCTAACACTAACCCTAACCCTAACCCTAACCCATACCCTACGCCGTAACCGAACCCCTCCCCGAACCCGTACGCTAAGCCGTACCCTAAGCCTAACCCTAAGCCTAACCCTAACCCTAGGCTACCCTTGACTGCTTCTGCCTCCAATAGATTTCCTAAGCACTAGTGTTTTAAGGAACGGCTTAAAAACAGAATCCTAATGTGATTTCTTTATAATGGGTGTG
Organism: Balaenoptera ricei; assembly: GCF_028023285.1. NCBI lineage: Eukaryota > Metazoa > Chordata > Mammalia > Artiodactyla > Balaenopteridae > Balaenoptera > Balaenoptera ricei. The sequence goes on from NW_026777610.1 coordinate 140,504, forward strand.
TTCCTTATCTTATCCTAGTGTCTAAACTCTTCTCCATGGCTAGACCCCCAAATAATATTCCTTTACGTGCTAAGGGGTATCTAGAGAGTGGGATAGGTTTAATAACTACCCTAACCCTAACGCGTACCCTAACCCTAACCCCTACCCTAACCCTAACACGTACCCTAATCCTAACCCGTACCCTAAACTGAGCCCTAACCCTAACACTAACCCTAACCCTAACCCTAACCCATACCCTACGCCGTACCCGAACCCCTCCCCGAACCCGTACCCTAAGCCGTACCCTAAGCCTAACCCTAAGCCTAACCCTAACCCTAGGCTACCCTTGACTGCTTCTGCCTCCAATAGATTTCCTAAGCACTAGTGTTTGAAGGAACAGCTTAAAAAGAGAATCCTAATGTGATTTCTTTATAATGGGTGTGTTCCTTATCTTATCCTAGTGTCTAAACTCTTCTCCATGGCTGGACCCCCAAATAATATTCCTTTACGTGCTAAGGGGTATCTAGAGAGTGGGATAGGTTTAATAACTACCCTAACCCTAACGCGTACCCTAACCCTAACCCCTACCCTAACCCTAAAACGTACCCTAATCCTAACCCGTACACTAAACCGAGCCCTAACCCTAACTCAAACCCTAACCCTAACCCATACCCTACGCCGTACCCGAACCCCTCCCCAAACCCGTACCCTAAGCCGTACCCTAAGCCTAACCCTAAGCCTAACCCTAACCCTAGGCTACCCTTGACTGCTTCTGCCTCCAATAGATTTCCTAAGCACTAGTGTTTGAAGGAACAGCTTAAAAAGAGAATCCTAATGTGATTTCTTTATAATGGGTGTGTTCCTTATCTTATCCTAGTGTCTAAACTCTTCTCCATGGCTGGACCCCCAAATAATATTCCTTTACGTGCTAAGGGGTATGTAGAGAGTGGGATAGGTTTAATAACTACCCTAACCCTAACGCGTACCCTAACCCTAACCCCTACCCTAACCCTAACACGTACCCTATTCCTAAGCCGTACACTAAACCGAGCCCTAACCCTAACTCAAACCCTAACCCTAACCCATACCCTACGCCGTACCCGAACCCCTCCCCGAACCCGTAGCCTAAGCCGTACCCTAAGCCTAACCCTAAGCCTAACCCTAACCCTAGGCTACCCTTGACTGCTTCTGCCTCCAATAGATTTTCTAAGCACTAGTGTTTTAAGGAACGGCTTAAAAAGAGAATCTTAATGTGATTTTTTATAATGGGTGTGTTCCTTATCTTATCCTAGTGTCTAAACTCTTCTCCATGGCTGGACGCCCAAATAATATTCCTTTACGTGCTAAGGGGTATCTAGAGAGTGGGATAGGTTTAATAACTACCCTAACCCTAACGCGTACCCTAACCCTAACCCCTACCCTAACCCTAACACGTACCCTAATCCTAACCCGTACCCTAAACCGAGCCCTAACCCTTACACTAACCCTAACCCTAACACTAACCCATACCCTACGCCGTACCCGAACCCCTCCCCGAACCCGTACCCTAAGCCGTACCCTAACCCAAACCCTAAGCCTAACCCTAACCCTAGGCTACCCTTGACTGCTACTGCCTCCAATAGATTTCCAAAGCACTAGTGTTTTAAGGAACAGCTTAAAAAGAGAATCCTAATGTGATTTCTTTATAATGGGTGTGTTCCTTATCTTATCCTAGTGTCTAAACTCTTCTCCATGGCTGGACCCCCAAATAATATTCCTTTACGTGCTAAGGGGTATCTAGAGAGTGGGATAGGTTTAATAACTACCCTAACCCTAAAGTGTACCCTAACCCTAACCCCTACCCTAACCCTAACACGTACCCTAATCCTAACCCGTACCCTAAACCGAGACCTAAAGCTAAAACTAACTCTAACCCTAACCCTAACCCATACCCTACGCCGTACCCGAACCCCTACACGAACCCGTACCCTAAGCCGTACCCTAACCCTAACCCTAAGCCTAACCCTAACCCTAGGCTACCCTTGACTGCTTCTGCCACCAATAGATTTCCTAAGCACTAGTGCTTTAAGGAAAAGCTTAAAAAGAGAATCCTAATGTGATTTCTTTATAATGGGTGTGTTCCTTATCTTATCCTAGTGTCTAAACTCTTCTCCATGGCTGGACCCCCAAATAATATTCCTTTACGTGCTAAGGGGTATCTAGAGAGTGGGATAGGTTTAATAACTACCCTAACCCTAACGCGTACCCTAACCCTAACCCCTACCCTAACCCTAACACGTACCCTAATCATAACCCGTACCCTAAACCGAGCCCTAACCCTAACACTAACCCTAACCCTAACCCTAACCCATACCCTACACCGTACCCGAACCCCTCCCCGAACCCGTACCCTAAGCCGTACCCTAACCCTAACCCTAAGCCTAACCCTAACCCTAGGCTACCCTTGACTGCTTCTGCCTCCAATAGATTTCCTAAGCACTAGTGTTTGAAGGAACAGCTTAAAAAGAGAATCCTAATGTGATTTCTTTATAATGGGTGTGTTCCTTATCTTATCCTAGTGTCTAAACTCTTCTCCATGGCTGGACCCCCAAATAATATTCCTTTACGTGCTAAGGGGTATCTAGAGAGTGGGATAGGTTTACTAACTACCCTAACCCTAACGTGTACCCTAACCCTAACCCCTACCCTAACCCTAACACGTACCCTAATCCTAACTCGTACCCTAAACCGAGCCCTAACCCTAACACTAACTCTAACCCTAACCCTAACCCATACCCTACGCCGTACCCGAACCCCTCCCCGAACCCCTACCCTAAGCCGTACCCTAACCCTAACCCTAAGCCTAACCCTAACCCTAGGCTACCCTTGACTGCTTCTGCCTCCAATAGATTTCCTAAGCACTAGTGTTTGAAGGAACAGCTTAAAAAGAGAATCCTAATGTGATTTCTTTATAATGGGTGTGTTCCTTATCTTACCCTAGTGTCTAAACTCTTCTCCATGGCTGGACCCCCAAATAATATTGCTTTACTTGCTAAGGGGTATCTAGAGAGTGGGATAGGTTTAATAACTACCCTAACCCTAACGCGTACCCTAACCCTAACCCCTACCCTAACCCTAACACGTACCCTAATCCTAACCCGTACCCTGAACCGAGCCCTAACCCTAACACTAACCCTAACCCTAACCCTAACCCATACCCTACGCCGTACCCGAACCCCTCCCCGAACCCGTACCCTAAGCCTAACCCTAAGCCTAACCCTAAACCTAGGCTACCCTTGACTGCTTCTGCCTCCAATAGGTTTCCTAAGCACTAGTGTTTTAAGGAACGGCTTAAAAACAGAATCCTAATGTGATTTCTTTATAATGGGTGTGTTCCTTATCTTATCCTAGTGTCTAAACTCTTCTCCATGGCTAGACCCCCAAATAATATTCCTTTACGTGCTAAGGGGTATCTAGAGAGTGGGATAGGTTTAATAACTACCCTAACCCTAACGCGTACCCTAACACTAACCCCTACCCTAACCCTAACACGTACCCTAATCCTAACCCGTACCCTAAACTGAGCCCTAACCCTAACACTAACCCTAACCCTAACCCTAACCCATACTCTACGCCGTTCCCGAACACCTCCCCGAACCCGTGCCATAAGCCGTACCCTAAGCCTAACCCTAAGCCTAACCCTAACCCTAGGCTACCCTTGACTGCTTCTGCCTCCAATAGATTTCCTAAGCACTAGTGTTTGAAGGAACAGCTTAAAAAGAGAATCCTAATGTGATTTCTTTATAATGGGTGTGTTCCTTATCTTATCCTAGTGTCTAAACTCTTCTCCATGGCTGGACCCCCAAATAATATTCCTTTACGTGCTAAAGGGTATCTAGAGAGTGGGATAGGTTTAATAACTACCCTAACCCTAACGCGTACCCTAACCCTAACCCCTACCCTAACCCTAAAACGTACCCTAATCCTAAACCGTACACTAAACCGAGCCCTAACCCTAACTCAAACCCTAACCCTAACCCATACCCTACGCCGTACCCGAACCCCTCCCCGAACCCGTACCCTAAGCCGTACCCTAAGCCTAACCCTAAGCCTAACCCTAACCCTAGGCTACCCTTGACTGCTTCTGCCTCCAATAGATTTCCTAAGCACTAGTGTTTGAAGGAACAGCTTAAAAAGAGAATCCTAATGTGATTTCTTTATAATGGGTGTGTTCCTTATCTTATCCTAGTGTCTAAACTCTTCTCCATGGCTGGACCCCCAAATAATATTCCTTTACGTGCTAAGGGGTATCTAGAGAGTGGGATAGGTTTAATATCTACCCTAACCCTAACGCGTACCCTAACCCTAACCCCTACCCTAACCCTAACACGTACCCTAATCCTAACCCGTACACTAAACCGAGCCCTAACCCTAACTCAAACCCTAACCCTAACCCATACCCTACGCCGTACCCGAACCCCTCCCCGAACCCGTACCCTAAGCCGTACCCTAAGCCTAACCCTAAGCCTAACCCTAACCCTAGGCTACCCTTGACTGCTTCTGCCTCCAATAGATTTCCTAAGCACTAGTGTTTGAAGGAACAGCTTAAAAAGAGAATCCTAATGTGATTTCTTTATAATGGGTGTGTTCCTTATCTTATCCTAGTGTCTAAACTCTTCTCCATGGCTGGACCCCCAAATAATATTCCTTTACGTGCTAAGGGGTATCTAGAGAGTGGGATAGGTTTAATAACTACCCTAACCCTAACGCGTACCCTAACCCTAACCCCTACCCTAACCCTAAAACGTACCCTAATCCTAAACCGTTCACTAAACCGAGCCCTAACCCTAACTCAAACCCTAACCCTAACCCATACCCTACGCCGTACCCGAACCCCGCCCCGAACCCGTACCCTAAGCCGTACCCTAAGCCTAACCCTAAGCCTAACCCTAACCCTAGGCTACCCTTGACTGCTTCTGCCTCCAATAGATTTCCTAAGCACTAGTGTTTGAAGGAACAGCTTAAAAAGAGAATCCTAATGTGATTTCTTTATAATGGGTGTGTTCCTTATCTTATCCTAGTGTCTAAACTCTTCTCCATGGCTGGACCCCCAAATAATATTCCTTTACGTGCTAAGGGGTATCTAGAGAGTGGGATAGGTTTAATAACTACCCTAACCCTAACGCGTACCCTAACCCTAACCCCTACCCTAACCCTAACACGTACCCTAATCCTAACCCGTACACTAAACCGAGCCCTAACCCTAACTCAAACCCTAACCCTAACCCATACCCTACGCCGTACCCGAACCCCTCCCCGAACCCGTACCCTAAGCCGTACCCTAAGCCTAACCCTAAGCCTAACCCTAACCCTAGGCTACCCTTGACTGCTTCTGCCTCCAATAGATTTCCTAAGCACTAGTGTTTGAAGGAACAGCTTAAAAAGAGAATCCTAATGTGATTTCTTTATAATGGGTGTGTTCCTTATCTTATCCTAGTGTCTAAACTCTTCTCCATGGCTGGACCCCCAAATAATATTCCTTTACGTGCTAAGGGGTATCTAGAGAGTGGGATAGGTTTAATAACTACCCTAACCCTAACGCGTACCCTAACCCTAACCCCTACCCTAACCCTAACACGTACCCTAATCCTAACCCGTACACTAAACCGAGCCCTAACCCTAACTCAAACCCTAACCCTAACCCATACCCTACGCCGTACCCGAACCCCTCCCCGAACCCGTACCCTAAGCCGTACCCTAACCCTAACCCTAAGCCTAACCCTAACCCTAGGCTACCCTTGACTGCTTCTGCCTCCAATAGATTTCCTAAGCACTAGTGCTTTAAGGAAAAGCTTAAAAAGAGAATCCTAATGTGATTTCTTTATAATGGGTGTGTTCCTTATCTTATCCTAGTGTCTAAACTCTTCTCCATGGCTGGACCCCCAAATACTATTCCTTTACGTGCTAAGGGGTATCTAGAGAGTGGGATAGGTTTAATAACTACCCTAACCCTAACGCGTACCCTAACCCTAACCCCTACCCTAACCCTAACACGTACCCTAATCGTAACCCGTACCCTAAACCGAGCCCTAACCCTAACACTAACCCTAACCCTAACCCTAACCCATACCCTACACCGTACCCGAACCCCTCCCCGAACCCGTAACCTAAGCCGTACCCTAACCCTAACCCTAAGCCTAACCCTAACCCTGGGCTACCCTTGACTGCTTCTGCCTCCAATAGATTTCCTAAGCACTAGTGTTTGAAGGAACAGCTTAAAAAGAGAATCCTAATGTGATTTCTTTATAATGGGTGTGTTCCTTATCTTATCCTAGTGTCTAAACTCTTCTCCATGGCTGGACCCCCAAATAATATTCCTTTACGTGCTAAGGGGTATCTAGAGAGTGGGATAGGTTTACTAACTACCCTAACCCTAACGTGTACCCTAACCCTAACCCCTACCCTAACCCTAACACGTACCCTAATCCTAACCCGTACCCTAAACCGAGCCCTAACCCTTACACTAACCCTAACCCTAACCCTAACCCATACCTTGCACCGTACCCGAACCCCTCCCCGAACCCCTACCCTAAGCCGTACCCTAACCCTAACCCTAAGCCTAACCCTAACCCTAGGCTACCCTTGACTGCTTCTGCCTCCAATAGATTTCCTAAGCAGTAGTGTTTGAAGGAACAGCTTAAAAAGAGAATCCTAATGTGATTTCTTTATAATGGGTGTGTTCCTTATCTTATCCTAGTGTCTAAACTCTTCTCCATGGCTGGACCCCCAAATAATATTGCTTTACTTGCTAAGGGGTATCTAGAGAGTGGGATAGGTTTAATAACTACCCTAACCCTAACGCGTACCCTAACCCTAACCCCTACCCTCACCCTAACACGTACCCTAATCCTAACCCGTACCCTGAACCGAGCCCTAACCCTAACACTAACCCTAACCCTAACCCTAACCCATACCCTACGCCGTACCCGAACCCCTCCCCGAACCCGTACCCTAAGCCTAACCCTAAGCCTAACCCTAACCCTAGGCTACCCTTGACTGCTTCTGCCTCCAATAGATTTCCTAAGCACTAGTGTTTTAAGGAACGGCTTAAAAACAGAATCCTAATGTGATTTCTTTATAATGGGTGTGTTCCTTATCTTATCCTAGTGTCTAAACTCTTCTCCATGGCTAGACCCCCAAATAATATTCCTTTACGTGCTAAGGGGTATCTAGAGAGTGGGATAGGTTTAATAACTACCCTAACCCTAACGCGTACCCTAACCCTAACCCCTACCCTAACCCTAACACGTACCCTAATCCTAACCCGTACCCTAAACTGAGCCCTAACCCTAACACTAACCCTAACCCTAACCCTAACCCATACCCTACGCCGTACCCGAACCCCTCCCCGAACCCGTACCCTAAGCCGTACCCTAAGCCTAACCCTAAGCCTAACCCTAACCCTAGGCTACCCTTGACTGCTTCTGCCTCCAATAGATTTCCTAAGCACTAGTGTTTGAAGGAACAGCTTAAAAAGAGAATCCTAATGTGATTTCTTTATAATGTGTGTGTTCCTTATCTTATCCTAGTGTCTAAACTCTTCTCCATGGCTGGACCCCCAAATAATATTACTTTACGTGCTAAGGGGTATCTAGAGAGTGGGATAGGTTTAATAACTACCCTAACCCTAACGCGTACCCTAACCCTAACCCCTACCCTAACCCTAAAACGTACCCTAATCCTAAACCGTACACTAAACCGAGCCCTAACCCTAACTCAAACCCTAACCCTAACCCATACCGTACGCCGTACCCGAACCCCTCCCCGAACCCGTACCCTAAGCCGTACCCTAAGCCTAACCCTAAGCCTAACCCTAACCCTAGGCTACCCTTGACTGCTTCTGCCTCCAATAGATTTTCTAAGCACTAGTGTTTTAAGGAACGGCTTAAAAAGAGAATCTTAATGTGATTTTTTATAATGGGTGTGTTCCTTATCTTATCCTAGTGTCTAAACTCTTCTCCATGGCTGGACGCCCAAATAATATTCCTTTACGTGCTAAGGGGTATCTAGAGAGTGGGATAGGTTTAATAACTACCCTAACCCTAACGCGTACCCTAACCCTAACCCCTACCCTAACCCTAACACGTACCCTAATCCTAACCCGTACCCTAAACCGAGCCCTAACCCTTACACTAACCCTAACCCTAACACTAACCCATACCCTACGCCGTACCCGAACCCCTCCCCGAACCCGTACCCTAAGCCGTACCCTAACCCAAACCCTAAGCCTAACCCTAACCCTAGGCTACCCTTGACTGCTACTGCCTCCAATAGATTTCCTAAGCACTAGTGTTTTAAGGAACAGCTTAAAAAGAGAATCCTAATGTGATTTCTTTATAATGGGTGTGTTCCTTATCTTATCCTAGTGTCTAAACTCTTCTCCATGGCTGGACCCCCAAATAATATTCCTTTACGTGCTAAGGGGTATCTAGAGAGTGGGATAGGTTTAATAACTACCCTAACCCTAAAGTGTACCCTAACCCTAACCCCTACCCTAACCCTAACACGTACCCTAATCCTAACCCGTACCCTAAACTGAGCCCTAACCCTAACACTAACCCTAACCCTAACCCTAACCCATACCCTACGCCGTACCCGAACCCCTCCCTGAACCCGTACCCTAAGCCGTACCCTAAGCCTAACCCTAAGCCTAACCCTAACCCTAGGCTACCCTTGACTGCTTCTGCCTCCAATAGATTTCCTAAGCACTAGTGTTTGAAGGAACAGCTTAAAAAGAGAATCCTAATGTGATTTCTTTATAATGGGTGTGTTCCTTATCTTATCCTAGTGTCTAAACTCTTCTCCATGGCTGGACCCCCAAATAATATTCCTTTACGTGCTAAGGGGTATCTAGAGAGTGGGATAGGTTTAATAACTACCCTAACCCTAACGCGTACCCTAACCCTAACCCCTACCCTAACCCTAAAACGTACCCTAATCCTAACCCGTACACTAAACCGAGCCCTAACCCTAACTCAAACCCTAACCCTAACCCATACCCTACGCCGTACCCGAACCCCTCCCCGAACCCGTACCCTAAGCCGTACCCTAAGCCTAACCCTAAGCCTAACCCTAACCCTAGGCTACCCTTGACTGCTTCTGCCTCCAATAGATTTCCTAAGCACTAGTGTTTGAAGGAACAGCTTAAAAAGAGAATCCTAATGTGATTTCTTTATAATGGGTGTGTTCCTTATCTTATCCTAGTGTCTAAACTCTTCTCCATGGCTGGACCCCCAAATAATATTCCTTTACGTGCTAAGGGGTATGTAGAGAGTGGGATAGGTTTAATAACTACCCTAACCCTAACGCGTACCCTAACCCTAACCCCTACCCTAACCCTAACACGTACCCTAATCCTAAGCCGTACACTAAACCGAGCCCTAACCCTAACTCAAACCCTAACCCTAACCCATACCCTACGCCGTACCCGAACCCCTCCCCGAACCCGTAGCCTAAGCCGTACCCTAAGCCTAACCCTAAGCCTAACCCTAACCCTAGGCTACCCTTGACTGCTTCTGCCTCCAATAGATTTTCTAAGCACTAGTGTTTTAAGGAACGGCTTAAAAAGAGAATCTTAATGTGATTTTTTATAATGGGTGTGTTCCTTATCTTATCCTAGTGTCTAAACTCTTCTCCATGGCTGGACGCCCAAATAATATTCCTTTACGTGCTAAGGGGTATCTAGAGAGTGGGATAGGTTTAATAACTACCCTAACCCTAACGCGTACCCTAACCCTAACCCCTACCCTAACCCTAACACGTACCCTAATCCTAACCCGTACCCTAAACCGAGCCCTAACCCTTACACTAACCCTAACCCTAACACTAACCCATACCCTACGCCGTACCCGAACCCCTCCCCGAACCCGTACCCTAAGCCGTACCCTAACCCAAACCCTAAGCCTAACCCTAACCCTAGGCTACCCTTGACTGCTACTGCCTCCAATAGATTTCCTAAGCACTAGTGTTTTAAGGAACAGTTTAAAAAGAGAATCCTAATGTGATTTCTTTATAATGGGTGTGTTCCTTATCTTATCCTAGTGTCTAAACTCTTCTCCATGGCTGGACCCCCAAATAATATTCCTTTACGTGCTAAGGGGTATCTAGAGAGTGGGATAGGTTTAATAACTACCCTAACCCTAAAGTGTACCCTAACCCTAACCCCTACCCTAACCCTAACACGTACCCTAATCCTAACCCGTACCCTAAACCGAGACCTAAAGCTAAAACTAACTCTAACCCTAACCCTAACCCATACCCTACGCCGTACCCGAATCCCTACACGAACCCGTACCCTAAGCCGTACCCTAACCCTAACCCTAAGCCTAACCCTAACCCTAGGCTACCCTTGACTGCTTCTGCCACCAATAGATTTCCTAAGCACTAGTGCTTTAAGGAAAAGCTTAAAAAGAGAATCCTAATGTGATTTCTTTATAATGGGTGTGTTCCTTATCTTACCCTAGTGTCTAAACTCTTCTCCATGGCTGGACCCCCAAATAATATTGCTTTACTTGCTAAGGGGTATCTAGAGAGTGGGATAGGTTTAATAACTACCCTAACCCTAACGCGTACCCTAACCCTAACCCCTACCCTAACCCTAACACGTACCCTAATCCTAACCCGTACCCTGAACCGAGCCCTAACCCTAACACTAACCCTAACCCTAACCCTAACCCATACCCTACGCCGTACCCGAACCCCTCCCCGAACCCGTACCCTAAGCCTAACCCTAAGCCTAACCCTAAACCTAGGCTACCCTTGACTGCTTCTGCCTCCAATAGGTTTCCTAAGCACTAGTGTTTTAAGGAACGGCTTAAAAACAGAATCCTAATGTGATTTCTTTATAATGGGTGTGTTCCTTATCTTATCCTAGTGTCTAAACTCTTCTCCATGGCTAGACCCCCAAATAATATTCCTTTACGTGCTAAGGGGTATCTAGAGAGTGGGATAGGTTTAATAACTACCCTAACCCTAACGCGTACCCTAACCCTAACCCCTACCCTAACCCTAACACGTACCCTAATCCTAACCCGTACACTAAACCGAGCCCTAACCCTAACTCAAACCCTAACCCTAACCCATACCCTACGCCGTACCCGAACCCCTCCCCGAACCCGTACCCTAAGCCGTACCCTAAGCCTAACCCTAAGCCTAACCCTAACCCTAGGCTACCCTTGACTGCTTCTGCCTCCAATAGATTTCCTAAGCACTAGTGTTTGAAGGAACAGCTTAAAAAGAGAATCCTAATGTGATTTCTTTATAATGGGTGTGTTCCTTATCTTATCCTAGTGTCTAAACTCTTCTCCATGGCTGGACCCCCAAATAATATTCCTTTACGTGCTAAGGGGTATCTAGAGAGTGGGATAGGTTTAATAACTACCCTAACCCTAACGCGTACCCTAACCCTAACCCCTACCCTAACCCTAACACGTACCCTAATCCTAACCCGTACACTAAACCGAGCCCTAACCCTAACTCAAACCCTAACCCTAACCCATACCCTACGCCGTACCCGAACCCCTCCCCGAACCCGTACCCTAAGCCGTACCCTAACCCTAACCCTAAGCCTAACCCTAACCCTAGGCTACCCTTGACTGCTTCTGCCTCCAATAGATTTCCTAAGCACTAGTGCTTTAAGGAAAAGCTTAAAAAGAGAATCCTAATGTGATTTCTTTATAATGGGTGTGTTCCTTATCTTATCCTAGTGTCTAAACTCTTCTCCATGGCTGGACCCCCAAATACTATTCCTTTACGTGCTAAGGGGTATCTAGAGAGTGGGATAGGTTTAATAACTACCCTAACCCTAACGCGTACCCTAACCCTAACCCCTACCCTAACCCTAACACGTACCCTAATCGTAACCCGTACCCTAAACCGAGCCCTAACCCTAACACTAACCCTAACCCTAACCCTAACCCATACCCTACACCGTACCCGAACCCCTCCCCGAACCCGTAACCTAAGCCGTACCCTAACCCTAACCCTAAGCCTAACCCTAACCCTGGGCTACCCTTGACTGCTTCTGCCTCCAATAGATTTCCTAAGCACTAGTGTTTGAAGGAACAGCTTAAAAAGAGAATCCTAATGTGATTTCTTTATAATGGGTGTGTTCCTTATCTTATCCTAGTGTCTAAACTCTTCTCCATGGCTGGACCCCCAAATAATATTCCTTTACGTGCTAAGGGGTATCTAGAGAGTGGGATAGGTTTACTAACTACCCTAACCCTAACGTGTACCCTAACCCTAACCCCTACCCTAACCCTAACACGTACCCTAATCCTAACCCGTACCCTAAACCGAGCCCTAACCCTTACACTAACCCTAACCCTAACCCTAACCCATACCTTGCACCGTACCCGAACCCCTCCCCGAACCCCTACCCTAAGCCGTACCCTAACCCTAACCCTAAGCCTAACCCTAACCCTAGGCTACCCTTGACTGCTTCTGCCTCCAATAGATTTCCTAAGCAGTAGTGTTTGAAGGAACAGCTTAAAAAGAGAATCCTAATGTGATTTCTTTATAATGGGTGTGTTCCTTATCTTATCCTAGTGTCTAAACTCTTCTCCATGGCTGGACCCCCAAATAATATTGCTTTACTTGCTAAGGGGTATCTAGAGAGTGGGATAGGTTTAATAACTACCCTAACCCTAACGCGTACCCTAACCCTAACCCCTACCCTCACCCTAACACGTACCCTAATCCTAACCCGTACCCTGAACCGAGCCCTAACCCTAACACTAACCCTAACCCTAACCCTAACCCATACCCTACGCCGTACCCGAACCCCTCCCCGAACCCGTACCCTAAGCCTAACCCTAAGCCTAACCCTAACCCTAGGCTACCCTTGACTGCTTCTGCCTCCAATAGATTTCCTAAGCACTAGTGTTTTAAGGAACGGCTTAAAAACAGAATCCTAATGTGATTTCTTTATAATGGGTGTGTTCCTTATCTTATCCTAGTGTCTAAACTCTTCTCCATGGCTAGACCCCCAAATAATATTCCTTTACGTGCTAAGGGGTATCTAGAGAGTGGGATAGGTTTAATAACTACCCTAACCCTAACGCGTACCCTAACCCTAACCCCTACCCTAACCCTAACACGTACCCTAATCCTAACCCGTACCCTAAACTGAGCCCTAACCCTAACACTAACCCTAACCCTAACCCTAACCCATACCCTACGCCGTACCCGAACCCCTCCCCGAACCCGTACCCTAAGCCGTACCCTAAGCCTAACCCTAAGCCTAACCCTAACCCTAGGCTACCCTTGACTGCTTCTGCCTCCAATAGATTTCCTAAGCACTAGTGTTTGAAGGAACAGCTTAAAAAGAGAATCCTAATGTGATTTCTTTATAATGTGTGTGTTCCTTATCTTATCCTAGTGTCTAAACTCTTCTCCATGGCTGGACCCCCAAATAATATTCCTTTACGTGCTAAGGGGTATCTAGAGAGTGGGATAGGTTTAATAACTACCCTAACCCTAACGCGTACCCTAACCCTAACCCCTACCCTAACCCTAAAACGTACCCTAATCCTAAACCGTACACTAAACCGAGCCCTAACCCTAACTCAAACCCTAACCCTAACCCATACCGTACGCCGTACCCGAACCCCTCCCCGAACCCGTACCCTAAGCCGTACCCTAAGCCTAACCCTAAGCCTAACCCTAACCCTAGGCTACCCTTGACTGCTTCTGCCTCCAATAGATTTTCTAAGCACTAGTGTTTTAAGGAACGGCTTAAAAAGAGAATCTTAATGTGATTTTTTATAATGGGTGTGTTCCTTATCTTATCCTAGTGTCTAAACTCTTCTCCATGGCTGGACGCCCAAATAATATTCCTTTACGTGCTAAGGGGTATCTAGAGAGTGGGATAGGTTTAATAACTACCCTAACCCTAACGCGTACCCTAACCCTAACCCCTACCCTAACCCTAACACGTACCCTAATCCTAACCCGTACCCTAAACCGAGCCCTAACCCTTACACTAACCCTAACCCTAACACTAACCCATACCCTACGCCGTACCCGAACCCCTCCCCGAACCCGTACCCTAAGCCGTACCCTAACCCAAACCCTAAGCCTAACCCTAACCCTAGGCTACCCTTGACTGCTACTGCCTCCAATAGATTTCCTAAGCACTAGTGTTTTAAGGAACAGCTTAAAAAGAGAATCCTAATGTGATTTCTTTATAATGGGTGTGTTCCTTATCTTATCCTAGTGTCTAAACTCTTCTCCATGGCTGGACCCCCAAATAATATTCCTTTACGTGCTAAGGGGTATCTAGAGAGTGGGATAGGTTTAATAACTACCCTAACCCTAAAGTGTACCCTAACCCTAACCCCTACCCTAACCCTAACACGTACCCTAATCCTAACCCGTACCCTAAACTGAGCCCTAACCCTAACACTAACCCTAACCCTAACCCTAACCCATACCCTACGCCGTACCCGAACCCCTCCCTGAACCCGTACCCTAAGCCGTACCCTAAGCCTAACCCTAAGCCTAACCCTAACCCTAGGCTACCCTTGACTGCTTCTGCCTCCAATAGATTTCCTAAGCACTAGTGTTTGAAGGAACAGCTTAAAAAGAGAATCCTAATGTGATTTCTTTATAATGGGTGTGTTCCTTATCTTATCCTAGTGTCTAAACTCTTCTCCATGGCTGGACCCCCAAATAATATTCCTTTACGTGCTAAGGGGTATCTAGAGAGTGGGATAGGTTTAATAACTACCCTAACCCTAACGCGTACCCTAACCCTAACCCCTACCCTAACCCTAAAACGTACCCTAATCCTAACCCGTACACTAAACCGAGCCCTAACCCTAACTCAAACCCTAACCCTAACCCATACCCTACGCCGTACCCGAACCCCTCCCCGAACCCGTACCCTAAGCCGTACCCTAAGCCTAACCCTAAGCCTAACCCTAACCCTAGGCTACCCTTGACTGCTTCTGCCTCCAATAGATTTCCTAAGCACTAGTGTTTGAAGGAACAGCTTAAAAAGAGAATCCTAATGTGATTTCTTTATAATGGGTGTGTTCCTTATCTTATCCTAGTGTCTAAACTCTTCTCCATGGCTGGACCCCCAAATAATATTCCTTTACGTGCTAAGGGGTATGTAGAGAGTGGGATAGGTTTAATAACTACCCTAACCCTAACGCGTACCCTAACCCTAACCCCTACCCTAACCCTAACACGTACCCTAATACTAAGCCGTACACTAAACCGAGCCCTAACCCTAACTCAAACCCTAACCCTAACCCATACCCTACGCCGTACCCGAACCCCTCCCCGAACCCGTAGCCTAAGCCGTACCCTAAGCCTAACCCTAAGCCTAACCCTAACCCTAGGCTACCCTTGACTGCTTCTGCCTCCAATAGATTTTCTAAGCACTAGTGTTTTAAGGAACGGCTTAAAAAGAGAATCTTAATGTGATTTTTTATAATGGGTGTGTTCCTTATCTTATCCTAGTGTCTAAACTCTTCTCCATGGCTGGACGCCCAAATAATATTCCTTTACGTGCTAAGGGGTATCTAGAGAGTGGGATAGGTTTAATAACTACCCTAACCCTAACGCGTACCCTAACCCTAACCCCTACCCTAACCCTAACACGTACCCTAATCCTAACCCGTACCCTAAACCGAGCCCTAACCCTTACACTAACCCTAACCCTAACACTAACCCATACCCTACGCCGTACCCGAACCCCTCCCCGAACCCGTACCCTAAGCCGTACCCTAACCCAAACCCTAAGCCTAACCCTAACCCTAGGCTACCCTTGACTGCTACTGCCTCCAATAGATTTCCTAAGCACTAGTGTTTTAAGGAACAGCTTAAAAAGAGAATCCTAATGTGATTTCTTTATAATGGGTGTGTTCCTTATCTTATCCTAGTGTCTAAACTCTTCTCCATGGCTGGACCCCCAAATAATATTCCTTTACGTGCTAAGGGGTATCTAGAGAGTGGGATAGGTTTAATAACTACCCTAACCCTAAAGTGTACCCTAACCCTAACCCCTACCCTAACCCTAACACGTACCCTAATCCTAACCCGTACCCTAAACCGAGACCTAAAGCTAAAACTAACTCTAACCCTAACCCTAACCCATACCCTACGCCGTACCCGAATCCCTACACGAACCCGTACCCTAAGCCGTACCCTAACCCTAACCCTAAGCCTAACCCTAACCCTAGGCTACCCTTGACTGCTTCTGCCACCAATAGATTTCCTAAGCACTAGTGCTTTAAGGAAAAGCTTAAAAAGAGAATCCTAATGTGATTTCTTTATAATGGGTGTGTTCCTTATCTTACCCTAGTGTCTAAACTCTTCTCCATGGCTGGACCCCCAAATAATATTGCTTTACTTGCTAAGGGGTATCTAGAGAGTGGGATAGGTTTAATAACTACCCTAACCCTAACGCGTACCCTAACCCTAACCCCTACCCTAACCCTAACACGTACCCTAATCCTAACCCGTACCCTGAACCGAGCCCTAACCCTAACACTAACCCTAACCCTAACCCTAACCCATACCCTACGCCGTACCCGAACCCCTCCCCGAACCCGTACCCTAAGCCTAACCCTAAGCCTAACCCTAAACCTAGGCTACCCTTGACTGCTTCTGCCTCCAATAGGTTTCCTAAGCACTAGTGTTTTAAGGAACGGCTTAAAAACAGAATCCTAATGTGATTTCTTTATAATGGGTGTGTTCCTTATCTTATCCTAGTGTCTAAACTCTTCTCCATGGCTAGACCCCCAAATAATATTCCTTTACGTGCTAAGGGGTATCTAGAGAGTGGGATAGGTTTAATAACTACCCTAACCCTAACGCGTACCCTAACACTAACCCCTACCCTAACCCTAACACGTACCCTAATCCTAACCCGTACCCTAAACTGAGCCCTAACCCTAACACTAACCCTAACCCTAACCCTAACCCATACTCTACGCCGTTCCCGAACCCCTCCCCGAACCCGTGCCCTAAGCCGTACCCTAAGCCTAACCCTAAGCCTAACCCTAACCCTAGGCTACCCTTGACTGCTTCTGCCTCCAATAGATTTCCTAAGCACTAGTGTTTGAAGGAACAGCTTAAAAAGAGAATCCTAATGTGATTTCTTTATAATGGGTGTGTTCCTTATCTTATCCTAGTGTCTAAACTCTTCTCCATGGCTGGACCCCCAAATAATATTCCTTTACGTGCTAAGGGGTATCTAGAGAGTGGGATAGGTTTAATATCTACCCTAACCCTAACGCGTACCCTAACCCTAACCCCTACCCTAACCCTAACACGTACCCTAATCCTAACCCGTACACTAAACCGAGCCCTAACCCTAACTCAAACCCTAACCCTAACCCATACCCTACGCCGTACCCGAACCCCTCCCCGAACCCGTACCCTAAGCCGTACCCTAAGCCTAACCCTAAGCCTAACCCTAACCCTAGGCTACCCTTGACTGCTTCTGCCTCCAATAGATTTCCTAAGCACTAGTGTTTGAAGGAACAGCTTAAAAAGAGAATCCTAATGTGATTTCTTTATAATGGGTGTGTTCCTTATCTTATCCTAGTGTCTAAACTCTTCTCCATGGCTGGACCCCCAAATAATATTCCTTTACGTGCTAAGGGGTATCTAGAGAGTGGGATAGGTTTAATAACTACCCTAACCCTAACGCGTACCCTAACCCTAACCCCTACCCTAACCCTAAAACGTACCCTAATCCTAAACCGTTCACTAAACCGAGCCCTAACCCTAACTCAAACCCTAACCCTAACCCATACCCTACGCCGTACCCGAACCCCTCCCCGAACCCGTACCCTAAGCCGTACCCTAAGCCTAACCCTAAGCCTAACCCTAACCCTAGGCTACCCTTGACTGCTTCTGCCTCCAATAGATTTCCTAAGCACTAGTGTTTGAAGGAACAGCTTAAAAAGAGAATCCTAATGTGATTTCTTTATAATGGGTGTGTTCCTTATCTTATCCTAGTGTCTAAACTCTTCTCCATGGCTGGACCCCCAAATAATATTCCTTTACGTGCTAAGGGGTATCTAGAGAGTGGGATAGGTTTAATAACTACCCTAACCCTAACGCGTACCCTAACCCTAACCCCTACCCTAACCCTAACACGTACCCTAATCCTAACCCGTACACTAAACCGAGCCCTAACCCTAACTCAAACCCTAACCCTAACCCATACCCTACGCCGTACCCGAACCCCTCCCCGAACCCGTACCCTAAGCCGTACCCTAACCCTAAGCCTAAGCCTAACCCTAACCCTAGGCTACCCTTGACTGCTTCTGCCTCCAATAGATTTCCTAAGCACTAGTGCTTTAAGGAAAAGCTTAAAAAGAGAATCCTAATGTGATTTCTTTATAATGGGTGTGTTCCTTATCTTATCCTAGTGTCTAAACTCTTCTCCATGGCTGGACCCCCAAATAATATTCCTTTACGTGCTAAGGGGTATCTAGAGAGTGGGATAGGTTTAATAACTACCCTAACCCTAACGCGTACCCTAACCCTAACCCCTACCCTAACCCTAACACGTACCCTAATCGTAACCCGTACCCTAAACCGAGCCCTAACCCTAACACTAACCCTAACCCTAACCCTAACCCATACCCTACACCGTACCCGAACCCCTCTCCGAACCCGTACCCTAAGCCGTACCCTAACCCTAACCCTAAGCCTAACCCTAACCCTGGGCTACCCTTGACTGCTTCTGCCTCCAATAGATTTCCTAAGCACTAGTGTTTGAAGGAACAGCTTAAAAAGAGAATCCTAATGTGATTTCTTTATAATGGGTGTGTTCCTTATCTTATCCTAGTGTCTAAACTCTTCTCCATGGCTGGACCCCCAAATAATATTCCTTTACGTGCTAAGGGGTATCTAGAGAGTGGGATAGGTTTACTAACTACCCTAACCCTAACGTGTACCCTAACCCTAACCCCTACCCTAACCCTAACACGTACCCTAATCCTAACCCGTACCCTAAACCGAGCCCTAACCCTTACACTAACCCTAACCCTAACCCTAACCCATACCTTACACCGTACCCGAACCCCTCCCCGAACCCCTACCCTAAGCCGTACCCTAAGCCTAACCCTAAGCCTAACCCTAACCCTAGGCTACCCTTGACTGCTTCTGCCTCCAATAGATTTCCTAAGCACTAGTGTTTGAAGGAACAGCTTAAAAAGAGAATCCTAATGTGATTTCTTTATAATGGGTGTGTTCCTTATCTTATCCTAGTGTCTAAACTCTTCTCCATGGCTGGACCCCCAAATAATATTCCTTTACGTGCTAAGGGGTATCTAGAGAGTGGGATAGGTTTAATAACTACCCTAACCCTAACGCGTACCCTAACCCTAACCCCTACCCTAACCCTAACACGTACCCTAATCCTAACCCGTACACTAAACCGAGCCCTAACCCTAACTCAAACCCTAACCCTAACCCATACCCTACGCCGTACCCGAACCCCTCCCCGAACCCGTACCCTAAGCCGTACCCTAAGCCTAACCCTAAGCCTAACCCTAACCCTAGGCTACCCTTGACTGCTTCTGCCTCCAATAGATTTCCTAAGCACTAGTGTTTGAAGGAACAGCTTAAAAAGAGAATCCTAATGTGATTTCTTTATAATGGGTGTGTTCCTTATCTTATCCTAGTGTCTAAACTCTTCTCCATGGCTGGACCCCCAAATAATATTCCTTTACGTGCTAAGGGGTATCTAGAGAGTGGGATAGGTTTAATAACTACCCTAACCCTAACGCGTACCCTAACCCTAACCCCTACCCTAACCCTAACACGTACCCTAATCCTAACCCGTACACTAAACCGAGCCCTAACCCTAACTCAAACCGTAACCCTAACCCATACCCTACGCCGTACCCGAACCCCTCCCCGAACCCGTACCCTAAGCCGTACCCTAACCCTAACCCTAAGCCTAACCCTAACCCTAGGCTACCCTTGACTGCTTCTGCCTCCAATAGATTTCCTAAGCACTAGTGCTTTAAGGAAAAGCTTAAAAAGAGAATCCTAATGTGATTTCTTTATAATGGGTGTGTTCCTTATCTTATCCTAGTGTCTAAACTCTTCTCCATGGCTGGACCCCCAAATAATATTCCTTTACGTGCTAAGGGGTATCTAGAGAGTGGGATAGGTTTAATAACTACCCTAACCCTAAAGTGTACCCTAACCCTAACTCCTACCCTAACCCTAACACGTACCCTAATCCTAACCCGTACCCTAAACCGAGACCTAAAGCTAAAACTAACTCTAACCCTAACCCTAACCCATACCCTACGCCGTACCCGAACCCCTACACGAACCCGTACCCTAAGCCGTACCCTAACCCTAACCCTAAGCCTAACCCTAACCCTAGGCTACCCTTGACTGCTTCTGCCACCAATAGATTTCCTAAGCACTAGTGCTTTAAGGAAAAGCTTAAAAAGAGAATCCTAATGTGATTTCTTTATAATGGGTGTGTTCCTTATCTTACCCTAGTGTCTAAACTCTTCTCCATGGCTGGACCCCCAAATAATATTGCTTTACTTGCTAAGGGGTATCTAGAGAGTGGGATAGGTTTAATAACTACCCTAACCCTAACGCGTACCCTAACCCTAACCCCTACCCTAACCCTACCACGTACCCTAATCCTAACCCGTACCCTAAACTGAGCCCTAACCCTAACACTAACCCTAACCCTAAACCTAACCCATACCCTACGCCGTACCCGAACCCCTCCCTGAACCCGTACCCTAAGCCGTACCCTAACCCTAACCCTAAGCCTAACCCTAACCCTAGGCTACCCTTGACTGCTTCTGCCTCCAATAGATTTCCTAAGCACTAGTGTTTGAAGGAACAGCTTAAAAAGAGAATCCTAATGTGATTTCTTTATAATGGGTGTGTTCCTTATCTTATCCTAGTGTCTAAACTCTTCTCCATGGCTGGACCCCCAAATAATATTCCTTTACGTGCTAAGGGGTATCTAGAGAGTGGGATAGGTTTACTAACTACCCTAACCCTAACGTGTACCCTAACCCTAACCCCTACCCTAACCCTAACACGTACCCTAATCCTAACCCGTACCCTAAACCGAGCCCTAACCCTTACACTAACCCTAACCCTAACCCTAACCCATACCTTGCACCGTACCCGAACCCCTCCCCGAACCCCTACCCTAAGCCGTACCCTAACCCTAACCCTAAGCCTAACCCTAACCCTAGGCTACCCTTGACTGCTTCTGCCTCCAATAGATTTCCTAAGCAGTAGTGTTTGAAGGAACAGCTTAAAAAGAGAATCCTAATGTGATTTCTTTATAATGGGTGTGTTCCTTATCTTATCCTAGTGTCTAAACTCTTCTCCATGGCTGGACCCCCAAATAATATTGCTTTACTTGCTAAGGGGTATCTAGAGAGTGGGATAGGTTTAATAACTACCCTAACCCTAACGCGTACCCTAACCCTAACCCCTACCCTCACCCTAACACGTACCCTAATCCTAACCCGTACCCTGAACCGAGCCCTAACCCTAACACTAACCCTAACCCTAACCCTAACCCATACCCTACGCCGTACCCGAACCCCTCCCCGAACCCGTACCCTAAGCCTAACCCTAAGCCTAACCCTAACCCTAGGCTACCCTTGACTGCTTCTGCCTCCAATAGATTTCCTAAGCACTAGTGTTTTAAGGAACGGCTTAAAAACAGAATCCTAATGTGATTTCTTTATAATGGGTGTGTTCCTTATCTTATCCTAGTGTCTAAACTCTTCTCCATGGCTAGACCCCCAAATAATATTCCTTTACGTGCTAAGGGGTATCTAGAGAGTGGGATAGGTTTAATAACTACCCTAACCCTAACGCGTACCCTAACCCTTACCCCTACCCTAACCCTAACACGTACCCTAATCCTAACCCGTACCCTAAACTGAGCCCTAACCCTAACACTAACCCTAACCCTAACCCTAACCCATACCCTACGCCGTACCCGAACCCCTCCCCGAACCCGTACCCTAAGCCGTACCCTAAGCCTAACCCTAAGCCTAACCCTAACCCTAGGCTACCCTTGACTGCTTCTGCCTCCAATAGATTTCCTAAGCACTAGTGTTTGAAGGAACAGCTTAAAAAGAGAATCCTAATGTGATTTCTTTATAATGTGTGTGTTCCTTATCTTATCCTAGTGTCTAAACTCTTCTCCATGGCTGGACCCCCAAATAATATTCCTTTACGTGCTAAGGGGTATCTAGAGAGTGGGATAGGTTTAATAACTACCCTAACCCTAACGCGTACCCTAACCCTAACCCCTACCCTAACCCTAAAACGTACCCTAATCCTAAACCGTACACTAAACCGAGCCCTA
Source organism: Balaenoptera ricei (assembly GCF_028023285.1). Classification (NCBI taxonomy): domain Eukaryota; kingdom Metazoa; phylum Chordata; class Mammalia; order Artiodactyla; family Balaenopteridae; genus Balaenoptera; species Balaenoptera ricei. The sequence goes on from NW_026777610.1 coordinate 162,870, forward strand.
ACCCTAACTCAAACCCTAACCCTAACCCATACCGTACGCCGTACCCGAACCCCTCCCCGAACCCGTACCCTAAGCCGTACCCTAAGCCTAACCCTAAGCCTAACCCTAACCCTAGGCTACCCTTGACTGCTTCTGCCTCCAATAGATTTTCTAAGCACTAGTGTTTTAAGGAACGGCTTAAAAAGAGAATCTTAATGTGATTTTTTATAATGGGTGTGTTCCTTATCTTATCCTAGTGTCTAAACTCTTCTCCATGGCTGGACGCCCAAATAATATTCCTTTACGTGCTAAGGGGTATCTAGAGAGTGGGATAGGTTTAATAACTACCCTAACCCTAACGCGTACCCTAACCCTAACCCCTACCCTAACCCTAACACGTACCCTAATCCTAACCCGTACCCTTAACCGAGCCCTAACCCTTACACTAACCCTAACCCTAACCCTAACCCATACCCTACGCCGTACCCGAACCCCTCCCTGAACCCGTACCCTAAGCCGTACCCTAAGCCTAACCCTAAGCCTAACCCTAACCCTAGGCTACCCTTGACTGCTTCTGCCTCCAATAGATTTCCTAAGCACTAGTGTTTGAAGGAACAGCTTAAAAAGAGAATCCTAATGTGATTTCTTTATAATGGGTGTGTTCCTTATCTTATCCTAGTGTCTAAACTCTTCTCCATGGCTGGACCCCCAAATAATATTCCTTTACGTGCTAAGGGGTATCTAGAGAGTGGGATAGGTTTAATAACTACCCTAACCCTAACGCGTACCCTAACCCTAACCCCTACCCTAACCCTAAAACGTACCCTAATCCTAACCCGTACACTAAACCGAGCCCTAACCCTAACTCAAACCCTAACCCTAACCCATACCCTACGCCGTACCCGAACCCCTCCCCGAACCCGTACCCTAAGCCGTACCCTAAGCCTAACCCTAAGCCTAACCCTAACCCTAGGCTACCCTTGACTGCTTCTGCCTCCAATAGATTTCCTAAGCACTAGTGTTTGAAGGAACAGCTTAAAAAGAGAATCCTAATGTGATTTCTTTATAATGGGTGTGTTCCTTATCTTATCCTAGTGTCTAAACTCTTCTCCATGGCTGGACCCCCAAATAATATTCCTTTACGTGCTAAGGGGTATGTAGAGAGTGGGATAGGTTTAATAACTACCCTAACCCTAACGCGTACCCTAACCCTAACCCCTACCCTAACCCTAACACGTACCCTAATCCTAAGCCGTACACTAAACCGAGCCCTAACCCTAACTCAAACCCTAACCCTAACCCATACCCTACGCCGTACCCGAACCCCTCCCCGAACCCGTAGCCTAAGCCGTACCCTAAGCCTAACCCTAAGCCTAACCCTAACCCTAGGCTACCCTTGACTGCTTCTGCCTCCAATAGATTTTCTAAGCACTAGTGTTTTAAGGAACGGCTTAAAAAGAGAATCTTAATGTGATTTTTTATAATGGGTGTGTTCCTTATCTTATCCTAGTGTCTAAACTCTTCTCCATGGCTGGACGCCCAAATAATATTCCTTTACGTGTTAAGGGGTATCTAGAGAGTGGGATAGGTTTAATAACTACCCTAACCCTAACGCGTACCCTAACCCTAACCCCTACCCTAACCCTAACACGTACCCTAATCCTAACCCGTACCCTAAACCGAGCCCTAACCCTTACACTAACCCTAACCCTAACACTAACCCATACCCTACGCCGTACCCGAACCCCTCCCCGAACCCGTACCCTAAGCCGTACCCTAACCCAAACCCTAAGCCTAACCCTAACCCTAGGCTACCCTTGACTGCTACTGCCTCCAATAGATTTCCTAAGCACTAGTGTTTTAAGGAACAGCTTAAAAAGAGAATCCTAATGTGATTTCTTTATAATGGGTGTGTTCCTTATCTTATCCTAGTGTCTAAACTCTTCTCCATGGCTGGACCCCCAAATAATATTCCTTTACGTGCTAAGGGGTATCTAGAGAGTGGGATAGGTTTAATAACTACCCTAACCCTAAAGTGTACCCTAACCCTAACCCCTACCCTAACCCTAACACGTACCCTAATCCTAACCCGTACCCTAAACCGAGACCTAAAGCTAAAACTAACTCTAACCCTAACCCTAACCCATACCCTACGCCGTACCCGAATCCCTACACGAACCCGTACCCTAAGCCGTACCCTAACCCTAACCCTAAGCCTAACCCTAACCCTAGGCTACCCTTGACTGCTTCTGCCACCAATAGATTTCCTAAGCACTAGTGCTTTAAGGAAAAGCTTAAAAAGAGAATCCTAATGTGATTTCTTTATAATGGGTGTGTTCCTTATCTTACCCTAGTGTCTAAACTCTTCTCCATGGCTGGACCCCCAAATAATATTGCTTTACTTGCTAAGGGGTATCTAGAGAGTGGGATAGGTTTAATAACTACCCTAACCCTAACGCGTACCCTAACCCTAACCCCTACCCTAACCCTAACACGTACCCTAATCCTAACCCGTACCCTGAACCGAGCCCTAACCCTAACACTAACCCTAACCCTAACCCTAACCCATACCCTACGCCGTACCCGAACCCCTCCCCGAACCCGTACCCTAAGCCTAACCCTAAGCCTAACCCTAAACCTAGGCTACCCTTGACTGCTTCTGCCTCCAATAGGTTTCCTAAGCACTAGTGTTTTAAGGAACGGCTTAAAAACAGAATCCTAATGTGATTTCTTTATAATGGGTGTGTTCCTTATCTTATCCTAGTGTCTAAACTCTTCTCCATGGCTAGACCCCCAAATAATATTCCTTTACGTGCTAAGGGGTATCTAGAGAGTGGGATAGGTTTAATAACTACCCTAACCCTAACGCGTACCCTAACACTAACCCCTACCCTAACCCTAACACGTACCCTAATCCTAACCCGTACCCTAAACTGAGCCCTAACCCTAACACTAACCCTAACCCTAACCCTAACCCATACTCTACGCCGTTCCCGAACCCCTCCCCGAACCCGTGCCCTAAGCCGTACCCTAAGCCTAACCCTAAGCCTAACCCTAACCCTAGGCTACCCTTGACTGCTTCTGCCTCCAATAGATTTCCTAAGCACTAGTGTTTGAAGGAACAGCTTAAAAAGAGAATCCTAATGTGATTTCTTTATAATGGGTGTGTTCCTTATCTTATCCTAGTGTCTAAACTCTTCTCCATGGCTGGACCCCCAAATAATATTCCTTTACGTGCTAAGGGGTATCTAGAGAGTGGGATAGGTTTAATATCTACCCTAACCCTAACGCGTACCCTAACCCTAACCCCTACCCTAACCCTAACTCGTACCCTAATCCTAACCCGTACACTAAACCGAGCCCTAACCCTAACTCAAACCCTAACCCTAACCCATACCCTACGCCGTACCCGAACCCCTCCCCGAACCCGTACCCTAAGCCGTACCCTAAGCCTAACCCTAAGCCTAACCCTAACCCTAGGCTACCCTTGACTGCTTCTGCCTCCAATAGATTTCCTAAGCACTAGTGTTTGAAGGAACAGCTTAAAAAGAGAATCCTAATGTGATTTCTTTATAATGGGTGTGTTCCTTATCTTATCCTAGTGTCTAAACTCTTCTCCATGGCTGGACCCCCAAATAATATTCCTTTACGTGCTAAGGGGTATCTAGAGAGTGGGATAGGTTTAATAACTACCCTAACCCTAACGCGTACCCTAACCCTAACACCTACCCTAACCCTAAAACGTACCCTAATCCTAAACCGTTCACTAAACCGAGCCCTAACCCTAACTCAAACCCTAACCCTAACCCATACCCTACGCCGTACCCGAACCCCTCCCCGAACCCGTACCCTAAGCCGTACCCTAAGCCTAACCCTAAGCCTAACCCTAACCCTAGGCTACCCTTGACTGCTTCTGCCTCCAATAGATTTCCTAAGCACTAGTGTTTGAAGGAACAGCTTAAAAAGAGAATCCTAATGTGATTTCTTTATAATGGGTGTGTTCCTTATCTTATCCTAGTGTCTAAACTCTTCTCCATGGCTGGACCCCCAAATAATATTCCTTTACGTGCTAAGGGGTATCTAGAGAGTGGGATAGGTTTAATAACTACCCTAACCCTAACGCGTACCCTAACCCTAACCCCTACCCTAACCCTAACACGTACCCTAATCCTAACCCGTACACTAAACCGAGCCCTAACCCTAACTCAAACCCTAACCCTAACCCATACCCTACGCCGTACCCGAACCCCTCACCGAACCCGTACCCTAAGCCGTACCCTAAGCCTAACCCTAAGCCTAACCCTAACCCTAGGCTACCCTTGACTGCTTCTGCCTCCAATAGATTTCCTAAGCACTAGTGTTTGAAGGAACAGCTTAAAAAGAGAATCCTAATGTGATTTCTTTATAATGGGTGTGTTCCTTATCTTATCCTAGTGTCTAAACTCTTCTCCATGGCTGGACCCCCAAATAATATTCCTTTACGTGCTAAGGGGTATCTAGAGAGTGGGATAGGTTTAATAACTACCCTAACCCTAACGCGTACCCTAACCCTAACCCCTACCCTAACCCTAACACGTACCCTAATCCTAACCCGTACACTAAACCGAGCCCTAACCCTAACTCAAACCCTAACCCTAACCCATACCCTACGCCGTACCCGAACCCCTCCCCGAACCCGTACCCTAAGCCGTACCCTAACCCTAACCCTAAGCCTAACCCTAACCCTAGGCTACCCTTGACTGCTTCTGCCTCCAATAGATTTCCTAAGCACTAGTGCTTTAAGGAAAAGCTTAAAAAGAGAATCCTAATGTGATTTCTTTATAATGGGTGTGTTCCTTATCTTATCCTAGTGTCTAAACTCTTCTCCATGGCTGGACCCCCAAATAATATTCCTTTACGTGCTAAGGGGTATCTAGAGAGTGGGATAGGTTTAATAACTACCCTAACCCTAACGCGTACCCTAACCCTAACCCCTACCCTAACCCTAACACGTACCCTAATCGTAACCCGTACCCTAAACCGAGCCCTAACCCTAACACTAACCCTAACCCTAACCCTAACCCATACCCTACACCGTACCCGAACCCCTCTCCGAACCCGTACCCTAAGCCGTACCCTAACCCTAACCCTAAGCCTAACCCTAACCCTGGGCTACCCTTGACTGCTTCTGCCTCCAATAGATTTCCTAAGCACTAGTGTTTGAAGGAACAGCTTAAAAAGAGAATCCTAATGTGATTTCTTTATAATGGGTGTGTTCCTTATCTTATCCTAGTGTCTAAACTCTTCTCCATGGCTGGACCCCCAAATAATATTCCTTTACGTGCTAAGGGGTATCTAGAGAGTGGGATAGGTTTACTAACTACCCTAACCCTAACGTGTACCCTAACCCTAACCCCTACCCTAACCCTAACACGTACCCTAATCCTAACCCGTACCCTAAACCGAGCCCTAACCCTTACACTAACCCTAACCCTAACCCTAACCCATACCTTACACCGTACCCGAACCCCTCCCCGAACCCCTACCCTAAGCCGTACCCTAACCCTAACCCTAAGCCTAACCCTAACCCTAGGCTACCCTTGACTGCTTCTGCCTCCAATAGATTTCCTAAGCACTAGTGTTTGAAGGAACAGCTTAAAAAGAGAATCCTAATGTGATTTCTTTATAATGGGTGTGTTCCTTATCTTATCCTAGTGTCTAAACTCTTCTCCATGGCTGGACCCCCAAATAATATTCCTTTACGTGCTAAGGGGTATCTAGAGAGTGGGATAGGTTTAATAACTACCCTAACCCTAACGCGTACCCTAACCCTAACCCCTACCCTAACCCTAACACGTACCCTAATACTAACCCGTACACTAAACCGAGCCCTAACCCTAACTCAAACCCTAACCCTAACCCATACCCTACGCCGTACCCGAACCCCTCCCCGAACCCGTACCCTAAGCCGTACCCTAAGCCTAACCCTAAGCCTAACCCTAACCCTAGGCTACCCTTGACTGCTTCTGCCTCCAATAGATTTCCTAAGCACTAGTGTTTGAAGGAACAGCTTAAAAAGAGAATCCTAATGTGATTTCTTTATAATGGGTGTGTTCCTTATCTTATCCTAGTGTCTAAACTCTTCTCCATGGCTGGACCCCCAAATAATATTCCTTTACGTGCTAAGGGGTATCTAGAGAGTGGGATAGGTTTAATAACTACCCTAACCCTAACGCGTACCCTAACCCTAACCCCTACCCTAACCCTAACACGTACCCTAATCCTAACCCGTACACTAAACCGAGCCCTAACCCTAACTCAAACCCTAACCCTAACCCATACCCTACGCCGTACCCGAACCCCTCCCCGAACCCGTACCCTAAGCCGTACCCTAACCCTAACCCTAAGCCTAACCCTAACCCTAGGCTACCCTTGACTGCTTCTGCCTCCAATAGATTTCCTAAGCACTAGTGCTTTAAGGAAAAGCTTAAAAAGAGAATCCTAATGTGATTTCTTTATAATGGGTGTGTTCCTTATCTTATCCTAGTGTCTAAACTCTTCTCCATGGCTGGACCCCCAAATAATATTCCTTTACGTGCTAAGGGGTATCTAGAGAGTGGGATAGGTTTAATAACTACCCTAACCCTAAAGTGTACCCTAACCCTAACCCCTACCCTAACCCTAACACGTACCCTAATCCTAACCCGTACCCTAAACCGAGACCTAAAGCTAAAACTAACTCTAACCCTAACCCTAACCCATACCCTACGCCGTACCCGAACCCCTACACGAACCCGTACCCTAAGCCGTACCCTAACCCTAACCCTAAGCCTAACCCTAACCCTAGGCTACCCTTGACTGCTTCTGCCACCAATAGATTTCCTAAGCACTAGTGCTTTAAGGAAAAGCTTAAAAAGAGAATCCTAATGTGATTTCTTTATAATGGGTGTGTTCCTTATCTTACCCTAGTGTCTAAACTCTTCTCCATGGCTGGACCCCCAAATAATATTGCTTTACTTGCTAAGGGGTATCTAGAGAGTGGGATAGGTTTAATAACTACCCTAACCCTAACGCGTACCCTAACCCTAACCCCTACCCTAACCCTACCACGTACCCTAATCCTAACCCGTACCCTAAACTGAGCCCTAACCCTAACACTAACCCTAACCCTAACCCTAACCCATACCCTACGCCGTACCCGAACCCCTCCCTGAACCCGTACCCTAAGCCGTACCCTAACCCTAACCCTAAGCCTAACCCTAACCCTAGGCTACCCTTGACTGCTTCTGCCTCCAATAGATTTCCTAAGCACTAGTGTTTGAAGGAACAGCTTAAAAAGAGAATCCTAATGTGATTTCTTTATAATGGGTGTGTTCCTTATCTTATCCTAGTGTCTAAACTCTTCTCCATGGCTGGACCCCCAAATAATATTCCTTTACGTGCTAAGGGGTATGTAGAGAGTGGGATAGGTTTAATAACTACCCTAACCCTAACGCGTACCCTAACCCTAACCCCTACCCTAACCCTAACACGTACCCTAATCCTAAGCCGTACACTAAACCGAGCCCTAACCCTAACTCAAACCCTAACCCTAACCCATACCCTACGCCGTACCCGAACCCCTCCCCGAACCCGTAGCCTAAGCCGTACCCTAAGCCTAACCCTAAGCCTAACCCTAACCCTAGGCTACCCTTGACTGCTTCTGCCTCCAATAGATTTTCTAAGCACTAGTGTTTTAAGGAACGGCTTAAAAAGAGAATCTTAATGTGATTTTTTATAATGGGTGTGTTCCTTATCTTATCCTAGTGTCTAAACTCTTCTCCATGGCTGGACGCCCAAATAATATTCCTTTACGTGCTAAGGGGTATCTAGAGAGTGGGATAGGTTTAATAACTACCCTAACCCTAACGCGTACCCTAACCCTAACCCCTACCCTAACCCTAACACGTACCCTAATCCTAACCCGTACCCTAAACCGAGCCCTAACCCTTACACTAACCCTAACCCTAACACTAACCCATACCCTACGCCGTACCCGAACCCCTCCCCGAACCCGTACCCTAAGCCGTACCCTAACCCAAACCCTAAGCCTAACCCTAACCCTAGGCTACCCTTGACTGCTACTGCCTCCAATAGATTTCCTAAGCACTAGTGTTTTAAGGAACAGCTTAAAAAGAGAATCCTAATGTGATTTCTTTATAATGGGTGTGTTCCTTATCTTATCCTAGTGTCTAAACTCTTCTCCATGGCTGGACCCCCAAATAATATTCCTTTACGTGCTAAGGGGTATCTAGAGAGTGGGATAGGTTTAATAACTACCCTAACCCTAAAGTGTACCCTAACCCTAACCCCTACCCTAACCCTAACACGTACCCTAATCCTAACCCGTACCCTAAACCGAGACCTAAAGCTAAAACTAACTCTAACCCTAACCCTAACCCATACCCTACGCCGTACCCGAACCCCTACACGAACCCGTACCCTAAGCCGTACCCTAACCCTAACCCTAAGCCTAACCCTAACCCTAGGCTACCCTTGACTGCTTCTGCCACCAATAGATTTCCTAAGCACTAGTGCTTTAAGGAAAAGCTTAAAAAGAGAATGCTAATGTGATTTCTTTATAATGGGTGTGTTCCTTATCTTACCCTAGTGTCTAAACTCTTCTCCATGGTTGGACCCCCAAATAATATTGCTTTACTTGCTAAGGGGTATCTAGAGAGTGGGATAGGTTTAATAACTACCCTAACCCTAACGCGTACCCTAACCCTAACCCCTACCCTAACCCTAACACGTACCCTAATCCTAACCCGTACCCTGAACCGAGCCCTAACCCTAACACTAACCCTAACCCTAACCCTAACCCATACCCTACGCCGTACCCGAACCCCTCCCCGAACCCGTACCCTAAGCCTAACCCTAAACCTAGGCTACCCTTGACTGCTTCTGCCTCCAATAGGTTTCCTAAGCACTAGTGTTTTAAGGAACGGCTTAAAAACAGAATCCTAATGTGATTTCTTTATAATGGGTGTGTTCCTTATCTTATCCTAGTGTCTAAACTCTTCTCCATGGCTAGACCCCCAAATAATATTCCTTTACGTGCTAAGGGGTATCTAGAGAGTGGGATAGTTTTAATAACTACCCTAACCCTAACGCGTACCCTAACACTAACCCCTACCCTAACCCTAACACGTACCCTAATCCTAACCCGTACCCTAAACTGAGCCCTAACCCTAACACTAACCCTAACCCTAACCCTAACCCATACTCTACGCCGTTCCCGAACCCCTCCCCGAACCCGTGCCCTAAGCCGTACCCTAAGCCTAACCCTAAGCCTAACCCTAACCCTAGGCTACCCTTGACTGCTTCTGCCTCCAATAGATTTCCTAAGCACTAGTGTTTGAAGGAACAGCTTAAAAAGAGAATCCTAATGTGATTTCTTTATAATGGGTGTGTTCCTTATCTTATCCTAGTGTCTAAACTCTTCTCCATGGCTGGACCCCCAAATAATATTCCTTTACGTGCTAAGGGGTATCTAGAGAGTGGGATAGGTTTAATAACTACCCTAACCCTAACGCGTACCCTAACCCTAACCCCTACCCTAACCCTAACACGTACCCTAATCCTAAACCGTTTACTAAACCGAGCCCTAACCCTAACTCAAACCCTAACCCTAACCCATACCCTACGCCGTACCCGAACCCCTCCCCGAACCCGTACCCTAAGCCGTACCCTAAGCCTAACCCTAAGCCTAACCCTAACCCTAGGCTACCCTTGACTGCTTCTGCCTCCAATAGATTTCCTAAGCACTAGTGTTTGAAGGAACAGCTTAAAAAGAGAATCCTAATGTGATTTCTTTATAATGGGTGTGTTCCTTATCTTATCCTAGTGTCTAAACTCTTCTCCATGGCTGGACCCCCAAATAATATTCCTTTACGTGCTAAGGGGTATCTAGAGAGTGGGATAGGTTTAATAACTACCCTAACCCTAACGCGTACCCTAACCCTAACCCCTACCCTAACCCTAAAACGTACCCTAATCCTAAACCGTTCACTAAACCGAGCCCTAACCCTAACTCAAACCCTAACCCTAACCCATACCCTACGCCGTACCCGAACCCCTCCCCGAACCCGTACCCTAAGCCGTACCCTAAGCCTAACCCTAAGCCTAACCCTAACCCTAGGCTACCCTTGACTGCTTCTGCCTCCAATAGATTTCCTAAGCACTAGTGTTTGAAGGAACAGCTTAAAAAGAGAATCCTAATGTGATTTCTTTATAATGGGTGTGTTCCTTATCTTATCCTAGTGTCTAAACTCTTCTCCATGGCTGGACCCCCAAATAATATTCCTTTACGTGCTAAGGGGTATCTAGAGAGTGGGATAGGTTTAATAACTACCCTAACCCTAACCCCTACCCTAACCCTAACACGTACCCTAATCCTAACCCGTACACTAAACCGAGCCCTAACCCTAACTCAAACCCTAACCCTAACCCATACCCTACGCCGTACCCGAACCCCTCCCCGAACCCGTACCCTAAGCCGTACCCTAACCCTAACCCTAAGCCTAACCCTAACCCTAGGCTACCCTTGACTGCTTCTGCCTCCAATAGATTTCCTAAGCACTAGTGCTTTAAGGAAAAGCTTAAAAAGAGAATCTTAATGTGATTTCTTTATAATGGGTGTGTTCCTTATCTTATCCTAGTGTCTAAACTCTTCTCCATGGCTGGACCCCCAAATAATATTCCTTTACGTGCTAAGGGGTATCTAGAGAGTGGGATAGGTTTAATAACTACCCTAACCCTAACGCGTACCCTAACCCTAACCCCTACCCTAACCCTAACACGTACCCTAATCGTAACCCGTACCCTAAACCGAGCCCTAACCCTAACACTAACCCTAACCCTAACCCTAACCCATACCCTACACCGTACCCGAACCCCTCCCCGAACCCGTACCCTAAGCCGTACCCTAACCCTAACCCTAAGCCTAACCCTAACCCTGGGCTACCCTTGACTGCTTCTGCCTCCAATAGATTTCCTAAGCACTAGTGTTTGAAGGAACAGCTTAAAAAGAGAATCCTAATGTGATTTCTTTATAATGGGTGTGTTCCTTATCTTATCCTAGTGTCTAAACTCTTCTCCATGGCTGGATCCCCAAATAATATTCCTTTACGTGCTAAGGGGTATCTAGAGAGTGGGATAGGTTTACTAACTACCCTAACCCTAACGTGTACCCTAACCCTAACCCCTACCCTAACCCTAACACGTACCCTAATCCTAACCCGTACCCTAAACCGAGCCCTAACCCTTACACTAACCCTAACCCTAACCCTAACCCATACCTTACACCGTACCCGAACCCCTCCCCGAACCCCTACCCTAAGCCGTACCCTAACACTAACCCTAAGCCTAACCCTAACCCTAGGCTACCCTTGACTGCTTCTGCCTCCAATAGATTTCCTAAGCACTAGTGTTTGAAGGAACAGCTTAAAAAGAGAATCCTAATGTGATTTCTTTATAATGGGTGTGTTCCTTATCTTATCCTAGTGTCTAAACTCTTCTCCATGGCTGGACCCCCAAATAATATTGCTTTACGTGCTAAGGGGTATCTAGAGAGTGGGATAGGTTTAATAACTACCCTAACCCTAACGCGTACCCTAACCCTAACCCCTACCCTAACCCTAACACGTACCCTAATCCTAACCCGTACCCTGAACCGAGCCCTAACCCTAACACTAACCCTAACCCTAACCCTAACCCATACCCTACGCCGTACCCGAACCCCTCCCCGAACCCGTACCCTAAGCCTAACCCTAAGCCTAACCCTAACCCTAGGCTACCCTTGACTGCTTCTGCCTCCAATAGATTTCCTAAGCACTAGTGTTTTAAGGAACGGCTTAAAAACAGAATCCTAATGTGATTTCTTTATAATGGGTGTGTTCCTTATCTTATCCTAGTGTCTAAACTCTTCTCCATGGCTAGACCCCCAAATAATATTCCTTTACGTGCTAAGGGGTATCTAGAGAGTGGGATAGGTTTAATAACTACCCTAACCCTAACGCGTACCCTAACCCTAACCCCTACCCTAACCCTAACACGTACCCTAATCCTAACCCGTACCCTAAACTGAGCCCTAACCCTAACACTAACCCTAACCCTAACCCTAACCCATACCCTACGCCGTTCCCGAACCCCTCCCCGAACCCGTACCCTAAGCCGTACCCTAAGCCTAACCCTAAGCCTAAACCTAACCCTAGGCTACCCTTGACTGCTTCTGCCTCCAATAAATTTCCTAAGCACTAGTGTTTTAAGGAACGGCTTAAAAACAGAATCCTAATGTGATTTCTTTATAATGGGTGTGTTCCTTATCTTATCCTAGTGTCTAAACTCTTCTCCATGGCTAGACCCCCAAATAATATTCCTTTACGTGCTAAGGGGTATCTAGAGAGTGGGATAGGTTTAATAACTACCCTAACCCTAACGCGTACCCTAACCCTAACCTCTACCCTAACCCTAACACGTACCCTAATCCTAACCCGTACCCTAAACTGAGCCCTAACCCTAACACTAACCCTAACCCTAACCCTAACCCATACCCTACGCCGTACCCGAACCCCTCCCCGAACCCGTACCCTAAGCCGTACCCTAAGCCTAACCCTAAGCCTAACCCTAACCCTAGGCTACCCTTGACTGCTTCTGCCTCCAATAGATTTCCTAAGCACTAGTGTTTGAAGGAACAGCTTAAAAAGAGAATCCTAATGTGATTTCTTTATAATGGGTGTGTTCCTTATCTTATCCTAGTGTCTAAACTCTTCTCCATGGCTGGACCCCCAAATAATATTCCTTTACGTGCTAAGGGGTATGTAGAGAGTGGGATAGGTTTAATAACTACCCTAACCCTAACGCGTACCCTAACCCTAACCCCTACCCTAACCCTAACACGTACCCTAATCCTAAGCCGTACACTAAACCGAGCCCTAACCCTAACTCAAACCCTAACCCTAACCCATACCCTACGCCGTACCCGAACCCCTCCCCGAACCCGTAGCCTAAGCCGTACCCTAAGCCTAACCCTAAGCCTAACCCTAACCCTAGGCTACCCTTGACTGCTTCTGCCTCCAATAGATTTTCTAAGCACTAGTGTTTTAAGGAACGGCTTAAAAAGAGAATCTTAATGTGGTTTCTTTATAATGGGTGTGTTCCTTATCTTATCCTAGTGTCTAAACTCTTCTCCATGGCTGGACGCCCAAATAATATTCCTTTACGTGCTAAGGGGTATCTAGAGAGTGGGATAGGTTTAATAACTACCCTAACCCTAACGCGTACCCTAACCCTAACCCCTACCCTAACCCTGACACGTACCCTAATCCTAACCCGTACCCTAAACCGAGCCCTAACCCTTACACTAACCCTAACCCTAACACTAACCCATACCCTACGCCGTACCCGAACCCCTCCCCGAACCCGTAGCCTAAGCCGTACCCTAAGCCTAACCCTAAGCCTAACCCTAACCCTAGGCTACCCTTGACTGCTACTGCCTCCAATAGATTTCCTAAGCACTAGTGTTTTAAGGAACAGCTTAAAAAGAGAATCCTAATGTGATTTCTTTATAATGGGTGTGTTCCTTATCTTATCCTAGTGTCTAAACTCTTCTCCATGGCTGGACCCCCAAATAATATTCCTTTACGTGCTAAGGGGTATCTAGAGAGTGGGATAGGTTTAATAACTACCCTAACCCTAAAGCGTACCCTAACCCTAACCCCTACCCTAACCCTAACACGTACCCTAATCCTAACCCGTACCTTAAACCGAGACCTAAAGCTAAAACTAACCCTAACCCTAACCCTAACCCATACCCTACGCCGTACCCGAACCCCTACACGAACCCGTACCCTAAGCCGTACCCTAACCCTAACCCTAAGCCTAACCCTAACCCTAGGCTACCCTTGACTGCTTCTGCCACCAATAGATTTCCTAAGCACTAGTGCTTTAAGGAAAAGCTTAAAAAGAGAATCCTAATGTGATTTCTTTATAATGGGTGTGTTCCTTATCTTATCCTAGTGTCTAAACTCTTCTCCATGGCTGGACCCCCAAATAATATTCCTTTACGTGCTAAGGGGTATCTAGAGAGTGGGATAGGTTTAATAACTACCCTAACCCTAACGCGTACCCTACCCCTAACCCCTACCCTAACCCTAACACGTACCCTAATCATAACCCGTACCCTAAACCGAGCCCTAACCCTAACACTAACCCTAACCCTAACCCTAACCCATACCCTACACCGTACCCGAACCCCTCCCCGAACCCGTACCCTAAGCCGTACCCTAACCCTAACCCTAAGCCTAACCCTAACCCTAGGCTACCCTTGACTGCTTCTGCCTCCAATAGATTTCCTAAGCACTAGTGTTTGAAGGAACAGCTTAAAAAGAGAATCCTAATGTGATTTCTTTATAATGGGTGTGTTCCTTATCTTATCCTAGTGTCTAAACTCTTCTCCATGGCTGGACCCCCAAATAATATTCCTTTACGTGCTAAGGGGTATCTAGAGAGTGGGATAGGTTTACTAACTACCCTAACCCTAACGTGTACCCTAACCCTAACCCCTACCCTAACCCTAACACGTACCCTAATCCTAACCCGTACCCTAAACCGAGCCCTAACCCTAACACTAACTCTAACACTAACCCTAACCCATACCCTACGCCGTACCCGAACCCCTCCCCGAACCCGTACCCTAAGCCGTACCCTAACCCTAACCCTAAGCCTAACCCTAACCCTAGGCTACCCTTGACTGCTTCTGCCTCCAATAGATTTCCTAAGCACTAGTGTTTGAAGGAACAGCTTAAAAAGAGAATCCTAATGTGATTTCTTTATAATGGGTGTGTTCCTTATCTTATCCTAGTGTCTAAACTCTTCTCCATGGCTGGACCCCCAAATAATATTCCTTTACGTGCTAAGGGGTATCTAGAGAGTGGGATAGGTTTAATAACTACCCTAACCCTAACGCGTACCCTAACCCTAACCCCTACCCTAACCCTAAAACGTACCCTAATCCTAAACCGTTTACTAAACCGAGCCCTAACCCTAACTCAAACCCTAACCCTAACCCATACCCTACGCCGTACCCGAACCCCTCCCCGAACCCGTACCCTAAGCCGTACCCTAAGCCTAACCCTAAGCCTAACCCTAACCCTAGGCTACCCTTGACTGCTTCTGCCTCCAATAGATTTCCTAAGCACTAGTGTTTGAAGGAACAGCTTAAAAAGAGAATCCTAATGTGATTTCTTTATAATGGGTGTGTTCCTTATCTTATCCTAGTGTCTAAACTCTTCTCCATGGCTGGACCCCCAAATAATATTCCTTTACGTGCTAAGGGGTATCTAGAGAGTGGGATAGGTTTAATAACTACCGTAACCCTAACGCGTACCCTAACCCTAACCCCTACCCTAACCCTAAAACGTACCCTAATCCTAAACCGTTCACTAAACCGAGCCCTAACCCTAACTCAAACCCTAACCCTAACCCATACCCTACGCCGTACCCGAACCCCTCCCCGAACCCGTACCCTAAGCCGTACCCTAAGCCTAACCCTAAGCCTAACCCTAACCCTAGGCTACCCTTGACTGCTTCTGCCTCCAATAGATTTCCTAAGCACTAGTGTTTGAAGGAACAGCTTAAAAAGAGAATCCTAATGTGATTTCTTTATAATGGGTGTGTTCCTTATCTTATCCTAGTGTCTAAACTCTTCTCCATGGCTGGACCCCCAAATAATATTCCTTTACGTGCTAAGGGGTATCTAGAGAGTGGGATAGGTTTAATAACTACCCTAACCCTAACCCCTACCCTAACCCTAACACGTACCCTAATCCTAACCCGTACACTAAACCGAGCCCTAACCCTAACTCAAATCCTAACCCTAACCCATACCCTACGCCGTACCCGAACCCCTCCCCGAAGCCGTACCCTAAGCCGTACCCTAACCCTAACCCTAAGCCTAACCCTAACCCTAGGCTACCCTTGACTGCTTCTGCCTCCAATAGATTTCCTAAGCACTAGTGCTTTAAGGAAAAGCTTAAAAAGAGAATCCTAATGTGATTTCTTTATAATGGGTGTGTTCCTTATCTTATCCTAGTGTCTAAACTCTTCTCCATGGCTGGACCCCCAAATAATATTCCTTTACGTGCTAAGGGGTATCTAGAGAGTGGGATAGGTTTAATAACTACCCTAACCCTAACGCGTACCCTAACCCTAACCCCTACCCTAACCCTAACACGTACCCTAATCGTAACCCGTACCCTAAACCGAGCCCTAACTCTAACACTAACCCTAACCCTAACCCTAACCCATACCCTACACCGTACCCGAACCCCTCCCCGAACCCGTACCCTAAGCCGTACCCTAACCCTAACCCTAAGCCTAACCCTAACCCTGGGCTACCCTTGACTGCTTCTGCCTCCAATAGATTTCCTAAGCACTAGTGTTTGAAGGAACAGCTTAAAAAGAGAATCCTAATGTGATTTCTTTATAATGGGTGTGTTCCTTATCTTATCCTAGTGTCTAAACTCTTCTCCATGGCTGGACCCCCAAATAATATTCCTTTACGTGCTAAGGGGTATCTAGAGAGTGGGATAGGTTTACTAACTACCCTAACCCTAACGTGTACCCTAACCCTAACCCCTACCCTAACCCTAACACGTACCCTAATCCTAACCCGTACCCTAAACCGAGCCCTAACCCTTACACTAACCCTAACCCTAACCCTAACCCATACCTTACACCGTACCCGAACCCCTCCCCGAACCCCTACCCTAAGCCGTACCCTAACCCTAACCCTAAGCCTAACCCTAACCCTAGGCTACCCTTGACTGCTTCTGCCTCCAATAGATTTCCTAAGCACTAGTGTTTGAAGGAACAGCTTAAAAAGAGAATCCTAATGTGATTTCTTTATAATGGGTGTGTTCCTTATCTTATCCTAGTGTCTAAACTCTTCTCCATGGCTGGACCCCCAAATAATATTGCTTTACGTGCTAAGGGGTATCTAGAGAGTGGGATAGGTTTAATAACTACCCTAACCCTAACGCGTACCCTAACCCTAACCCCTACCCTAACCCTAACACGTACCCTAATCCTAACCCGTACCCTGAACCGAGCCCTAACCCTAACACTAACCCTAACCCTAACCCTAACCCATACCCTACGCCGTACCCGAACCCCTCCCCGAACCCGTACCCTAAGCCTAACCCTAAGCCTAACCCTAACCCTAGGCTACCCTTGACTGCTTCTGCCTCCAATAGATTTCCTAAGCACTAGTGTTTTAAGGAACGGCTTAAAAACAGAATCCTAATGTGATTTCTTTATAATGGGTGTGTTCCTTATCTTATCCTAGTGTCTAAACTCTTCTCCATGGCTAGACCCCCAAATAATATTCCTTTACGTGCTAAGGGGTATCTAGAGAGTGGGATAGGTTTAATAACTACCCTAACCCTAACGCGTACCCTAACCCTAACCCCTACCCTAACCCTAACACGTACCCTAATCCTAACCCGTACCCTAAACTGAGCCCTAACCCTAACACTAACCCTAACCCTAACCCTAACCCATACCCTACGCCGTTCCCGAAACCCTCCCCGAACCCGTACCCTAAGCCGTACCCTAAGCCTAACCCTAAGCCTAAACCTAACCCTAGGCTACCCTTGACTGCTTCTGCCTCCAATAGATTTCCTAAGCACTAGT
Source organism: Balaenoptera ricei (assembly GCF_028023285.1). Taxonomy (NCBI): domain Eukaryota; kingdom Metazoa; phylum Chordata; class Mammalia; order Artiodactyla; family Balaenopteridae; genus Balaenoptera; species Balaenoptera ricei. The sequence goes on from NW_026777610.1 coordinate 180,561, forward strand.
GTTTTAAGGAACGGCTTAAAAACAGAATCCTAATGTGATTTCTTTATAATGGGTGTGTTCCTTATCTTATCCTAGTGTCTAAACTCTTCTCCATGGCTAGACCCCCAAATAATATTCCTTTACGTGCTAAGGGGTATCTAGAGAGTGGGATAGGTTTAATAACTACCCTAACCCTAACGCGTACCCTAACCCTAACCTCTACCCTAACCCTAACACGTACCCTAATCCTAACCCGTACCCTAAACTGAGCCCTAACCCTAACACTAACCCTAACCCTAACCCTAACCCATACCCTACGCCGTACCCGAACCCCTCCCCGAACCCGTACCCTAAGCCGTACCCTAAGCCTAACCCTAAGCCTAACCCTAACCCTAGGCTACCCTTGACTGCTTCTGCCTCCAATAGATTTCCTAAGCACTAGTGTTTGAAGGAACAGCTTAAAAAGAGAATCCTAATGTGATTTCTTTATAATGGGTGTGTTCCTTATCTTATCCTAGTGTCTAAACTCTTCTCCATGGCTGGACCCCCAAATAATATTCCTTTACGTGCTAAGGGGTATGTAGAGAGTGGGATAGGTTTAATAACTACCCTAACCCTAACGCGTACCCTAACCCTAACCCCTACCCTAACCCTAACACGTACCCTAATCCTAAGCCGTACACTAAACCGAGCCCTAACCCTAACTCAAACACTAACCCTAACCCATACCCTACGCCGTACCCGAACCCCTCCCCGAACCCGTAGCCTAAGCCGTACCCTAAGCCTAACCCTAAGCCTAACCCTAACCCTAGGCTACCCTTGACTGCTTCTGCCTCCAATAGATTTTCTAAGCACTAGTGTTTTAAGGAACGGCTTAAAAAGAGAATCTTAATGTGATTTCTTTATAATGGGTGTGTTCCTTATCTTATCCTAGTGTCTAAACTCTTCTCCATGGCTGGACGCCCAAATAATATTCCTTTACGTGCTAAGGGGTATCTAGAGAGTGGGATAGGTTTAATAACTACCCTAACCCTAACGCGTACCCTAACCCTAACCCCTACCCTAACCCTAACACGTACCCTAATCCTAACCCGTACCCTAAACCGAGCCCTAACCCTTACACTAACCCTAACCCTAACACTAACCCATACCCTACGCCGTACCCGAACCCCTCCCCGAACCCGTAGCCTAAGCCGTACCCTAAGCCTAACCCTAAGCCTAACCCTAACCCTAGGCTACCCTTGACTGCTACTGCCTCCAATAGATTTCCTAAGCACTAGTGTTTTAAGGAACAGCTTAAAAAGAGAATCCTAATGTGATTTCTTTATAATGGGTGTGTTCCTTATCTTATCCTAGTGTCTAAACTCTTCTCCATGGCTGGACCCCCAAATAATATTCCTTTACGTGCTAAGGGGTATCTAGACAGTGGGATAGGTTTAATAACTACCCTAACCCTAAAGCGTACCCTAACCCTAACCCCTACCCTAACCCTAACACGTACCCTAATCCTAACCCGTACCTTAAACCGAGACCTAAAGCTAAAACTAACCCTAACCCTAACCCTAACCCATACCCTACGCCGTACCCGAACCCCTACACGAACCCGTACCCTAAGCCGTACCCTAACCCTAACCCTAAGCCTAACCCTAACCCTAGGCTACCCTTGACTGCTTCTGCCACCAATAGATTTCCTAAGCACTAGTGCTTTAAGGAAAAGCTTAAAAAGAGAATCCTAATGTGATTTCTTTATAATGGGTGTGTTCCTTATCTTATCCTAGTGTCAAAACTCTTCTCCATGGCTGGACCCCCAAATAATATTCCTTTACGTGCTAAGGGGTATCTAGAGAGTGGGATAGGTTTAATAACTACCCTAACCCTAACGCGTACCCTACCCCTAACCCCTACCCTAACCCTAACACGTACCCTAATCATACCCCGTACCCTAAACCGAGCCCTAACCCTAACACTAACCCTAACCCTAACCCTAACCCATACCCTACACCGTACCCGAACCCCTCCCCGAACCCGTACCCTAAGCCGTACCCTAACCCTAACCCTAAGCCTAACCCTAACCCTAGGCTACCCTTGACTGCTTCTGCCTCCAATAGATTTCCTAAGCACTAGTGTTTGAAGGA